>NC_138768.1:301767644-301840002 GCF_965119305.1 Pelophylax lessonae
TCTGGCTAGACTGGTTAAAAGATGAGATGAAGTTTGCAGAATCAGAAAGTTCAAGCCGGGAGACGGTTTACGAATTGTTTGAAAGAGCTGTTAAAGATTATATTTGTAAGTCTTAAATGTCTTTACTTTTTATATTAGTCTGTATTTGTTAAATTGGTCGTAAACCCTACATAAGTTTTACTTGTTTATCTGCAGTCTTCTCTTTTCTACATCCTTTTAAAGTGCTGAATTTAGATAAAATCCTTTTGTATCTGTCACTAGCACAGAGGAGGGAGTGGAGAGCTGCAGTTTAGATCTCTGGTACAGTGTGTGAGAGCTCCCCCCTCACCATTTTATCTTTGGTGTCAAGATAACTTGTGAGAAGTGAGACATGCTGATAACAGAGGAGCGAAGCACCAGAGAGAAATAATGCTCCGAGCTTTGGTGAGAGACAAACCCTACAGATATGTGTGTTGTTCAGATTTCTTAACTGAGGTTTACAACCACTTTAAGTGTTGATAATGGTGTGATAATTGTGGATAAATCCTCTTGATGAAGTAGTTTTTTTTTTTTTAATGTCTGAGATGTTTTTTTAGGAGTGCCCAGATAACTCTAGCAGCAGTTGTAACAGCTGTTGTTGAAGCAGTCTGAGCACCCATGAAAGCCATCTCAATTAAGGCTTCTGTACGGTCCAGGAATCCTTCTTGTCTGTTTAAAGCCCTGGTAAAGTGAGTTTATTTGGAATTCCTGAAATGCATTGGCTTAGAGGATTATAATGAAAACACACTGACTTAATTTAATATCTAGGGAAACTGTAAAGTGGCTCTAAAGCTAAAACATTTTTTACCCTAATGCATTCCCTGCGTTAGGGTAAAAAAAACATTTTAGGACTTGCCGTGCCCCTCCTCCCCCTCTAAACACCTGACTCCTGGATCGACCCAATACTTTGCCCGGCTGCAGTCTTTTCTCCCTCTTCACACAGAAACTGACAGGCAGTGCTCATGCTGCTGTCAGTCAAATCCATTGAGGAAGGAGTTGAGGGGTGGGGTCCAAGCTGCGCTGTTACTGTCAATGGACACATAGAGCCCAGTTTGGAAGCGAGCCCGCAGGTGCTCCCCCATAGGAAGCATATTTGTATGGGGTTAAAACGAGAAGAGGAGCCTAGAGCACTGGCGGGGTGACCTAAGAAGAGGTGGTTTGGGGCACATAGCAGGTAAGTATAACCTGTTTGTAAAGTTTTTTTTTTTCTTTTTAATCACTTTAACCACTTTACCACCGGAGGATTTTGCTGTCTTGCGTCTGGGCCACTTTTTGCAATTCGGCACTGTGCGACTTTAACTGACAATTGCGCAGTCGTGCGAAGCCGTACCCAAACTAAATTTACGTCCTTTTTTTCCCACAAACAGAGCTTTCTTTTGGTGGTATTTGATCACCTGTGCGATTTTTTACTTTTTGCGCTATAAACAAAAAACAGCGTAAATTTTGAAAAAAATATTTTTCACATGTTTTTTATATGAAATACCCCCCCCAAAAAAAATGTAAAAATCAAAATTTTTGGCCAATTTGTTTTCTGCTACCTATGTTTGGTAAAAAAAAGATCACGATAAGCGTATTTTGATTGGTTTGCGCAAAAGTTATTGCGTTTACTAACCACGGGAAAGATTTCTGTCATTTTTGGCGTTTTATTTTTTTTTAACGAGTAATGGCGGCGATCTGCAATTTTTTTTTTTTTTTTTTTTTGTGGGACTGCGACATTGCGGCGGACAGATCGGACCCTTGACTGACATTTTTTACACTTTTGGGGGTACCAGTGACATTACTGCAGTAATCAGTGCTATATATATGCACTGTTACTGTAAAAATGACACTGGCAGGGAAGGGGTTAATTTTATTGGAGAGGGAGAGGTTAATGTATGCCTGGTGCTTACTACGTGTGTGGGGGGAGGTGACTGTGTGACACAAGGACAGATCGCAGGTTCAGCTATGCTGAACCCTGCAATCTGACCCTGCCTGTCACTTAGGAGATCCGCCCGCTTGTGTTTACACAAGCAGGCGGATCTCCATACCTGATTCCCCGACGATCGGGGAAGAGCAGCGGCGATCGCCACTGCTCCTCCCCTGGCCCGACTACGCTGTGACTGAATACAGCGGGAGCGAGCCTCCGGCGGCACGCGCGCGCCGCCGAGAAAGGGGAGTGTCTGGCGACTTAGGTCTAGGTCGCCAGACAATAACAAGCCACTTTGCCGCAGTAGAGCTCTAGTGAGCAGACGGCAAGTGGTTAAAGTCTAAATGCAGTTTAAAATAAAAATCAGTGCAAGGGTCATCCTAAAGGCAGTAGGATAAGTCTCTTGTGCTAATGTCTCTTCTGTTAGCTGAAATCCTCCTTCTTTGAGGCCCCCCATCCCTGTCACTGTAATCTTCTGGTGCAGTGGGGTTTACTACAGCTGAGGGGGGGCGGTGACAGACACTCATTAGGAGTGCCCAACTATGACCAAACATTCCACTAAGCTCCTCCATTCATAGAAGCTGTAACGATCTATGAGTGGAGGACAGGCAGATGATTGAAAGGTCTGCCCCCTCCAATCATAGAAGCTGTATTATGCTTCTATGAATGGGGAAGCTGGGCAGAAAAGATGGGCATAATCACACACCCCTTATAGTGCCTGTCACTGCTCCCTCATGTCTAATTTGCTGGAAGATCGTCCTGCGTGTGGGTCTTAGTTCTTTGGGCAGCACTGGTAACACCAAAAAGTGCCCATGCCCCAGAAATCGATGTACATGCCAAAGAAAAGTCTTCAATCACAAATAGAGGAGAATAGCACGTATTAAAATATAGTCTAGAGGTAGGGTCAGGGTGGGTAAAGTATATTTAAGTGTATCTAAAGCCAAATTTTTTTTTTATTTTTTTTTAGTTTTCTCTTTTCTCTGCATGATCCTTTTAAATTTGATCTGGCATGGGTAGTTGCATTTTGCTTTTTGTGCATGTGTACCTGGGTTTTGGAACCTAGGACTCTTGCCTGCCTGTATATGCAGCAGCATGTGATGCCAAAAGTTTCTGTAGATATTTACTTGTCATAAATATCAAGGACATGAAAGACGAGCAGAGGTAAGTATTGGGGTTTTATTTTACCAGGTCACAATCAGTACATACAGTATGTTGTTGTAATCCATTGAAAACAGTACAAAATCTTGTAATCTAATTGGTTGCTGTTTATTAACACACTGCAAGTAATTGCTGTGTTGATTGTTTATTGTCTGAGCTGTTTGTGTTATTTTAGGTCCAGAAATTTGGCTTGAATATGCTCAGTACTCCATTGGTGGAATGGGTGAGAAAGGAGGCATTGCCAAAGTCCGCTCTATATTTGAGAGGGCTTTAACAGCTGTTGGTCTTCATATGACCAAAGGATCGGCTATATGGGATGCATACAGAGAATTTGAGAACGCAATTCTGGGCTCCATCCAGGTAAAGAATTTCTAAAATTATCTGTGCTCTACATCAGTGGTCCTCAACTCTGGTCCTCAGGTCCCACTAACAGACCAGGTTTGCATGATAACTAAATTACATCACAGATGATCTCATTTACTGCTCAGTGATTGCAGTATTTTAGTCTGCATCTCCCCAAGGTAATACTTAAAATCTGGCCTGTTAGTGGGCCCCGAGGACTGGAGTTGAGGACCACTGCTCTACATGAGCTGGGTTTCTATTCATATGTCATGTGAAAGTATATTCTGTTTAAGAGTATTTTGATATTTGGTTTCCTTTCTGTAAAAATGTAAATGCATAACTGATTTTTTTTTTTTTTTTCATACATATTCTAGCCAGTAGCAGGTACCGTCCCTTCATCAGAACAGCAGCAGCTGCTAAATGACCAACTTGATAAAATCCGCACATTATTTAAACGGCAGTTGGGTGTGTCTCTTCTAGGTAAGAGCAAATTTTAACGTCTGTCATCACAGTAGAAAAAAACCTGCTTCGTTGCTATTATTTCCACATAGCTTGAAGCTTTTTTTATTCTGTTAACTGTTGGAGCAAGACCACTGGCATAGTTATGTGTCTCAGATGCCCATCATTTCAGTATAAAGTTTGTTTTAGCGACTAATTTGCATTATTTGTGTAGAACTTAGCTGCTTTTGCTACCTTTGCTTCCATTGAATAGTTTTCTTTCCAAAAAAAAAGCAAGTTATGCAGAGTTTTAGCAATGCTAATTTTTACATGTGCGTAAGTTTAAATTATCTAATTATTCTGAATTATGACATATCCACTGCATATTTGACAGAGATGGAAACAACATATGCCGAGTATGTGGATTGGTCAGAGGAACCCATTGCAGAGTCTCTTGTAAAGAATTACAAGAAGGCCTTGCAACAAGTGGAGAAGTATAAGCCGTATGAAGAGGCATTGGTGAGAATCCACTCTTATTTATTTAATGTAGGGGGGTGGTGCTTATTATTTTTTGTAACATGATAGTTTTGATGAAACAATACTTTTATCTTGATTTATTTCCGGTACGATGTAAAAATTTTAATTCTATTTTAAGGTCAAAAGTCACAAGACTTTGGCCTGGGCGATGACTTCATTGGTTGGGTTAAGGCGTTATATTCAGCACCTAGGGCGCGAGTCAGGGTGAATGGGGAACTATCTTCCCCGTTCCCCCTCTACAGGGGTACTAGGCAGGGGTGCCCTCTGTCCCCCCTGCTGTTTGCACTGGCGATAGAGCCGTTGGTGGCCCTCATTAGGTGTTCCCCGGCTGTGGTGGGTTTCCGGAGGGGTGACCTGGAGGAGAAGGTGTCCCTATATGCGGACGATACCCTTCTGTATTTGGGTGACACTGAGGGTTCCCTTAATTCGCTTATGGTTCTTATAGCACAATTTGGCTCATTTTCAGGTTTTTCTATTAATTGGGATAAGTCCATACTAATGCCTCTTGACCCCATACCCAATCCCTCTCTACCGGCCCTGGGTCGTCTGCGTGTGGCAGACACTTTTAGGTATTTGAGGGTGATGGTCTCCCCGGATCCGGCTCAGTACCTGCGTTTGAACCTGCTGCCTCTTTTAGACAAGCAACGTACTAAGGGTAAGAGCTGGAGTAAGCTACCACTTTCGGTGGTTGGCAGAGTGAACTTAATTAAAATGATTTGGGCCCCCCAGCTATTGTATATCTTTCATAATTCTCCAATGTGGATCCCAGTGTCCTGGTTTAAGCGGGTGGAGTCCCAGTTTCGTGACCTTGTCTGGCGGAGGCAGCAGCCCCGTATTAAATTGTCTACCCTTCAGTACCCCAAGGATAAGGGTGGATTGGCAGTACCCCATCCGCGGATGTACTTTCTTGCAGCTCAGTTGCAGCACTTGGCGGGGTGGGGGGATCAGTCCTCGACGGACCCACAGTCCCTGCTTCTGACTAACTACAGGCTACCTCTCTCAGCGGCGTCCCTTTTGGAGATGGATCTTCCCTCATTGCCGTTCCGTGCTCCCACGGCGACCCTGTTGCGTCGCCTGTGGCGGGAACTGCGTGTGTTGTCACACTCGGACGGATTTTTTGATTTTACGCCACTGTGGGACAACCCGGCCTTTCCAGAGGTCGCTAGGTTGCAAGACTCTCTGGGGTGGCGGGACAGGGGTATAAGGTACTTTGCCCAACTGTTTGAGGGCTCTGTGCTTAAGCCTTTTGACCGCCTTCAGTCTGAATTTAATCTCCCTCGCCAACACTTCTATCGCTACCTCCAACTGCGCCATGCCCTTCAGACCCAGCAGCGACTGTCCCCCATACGACAGGCGGACCAGACGATTGTGAACTCAGTGATTAGGGCTCAAGATAAACGGGGACTGATCTCCCTTAGGTACCAATGGCTTCTCTCGTGTATACAGGACCCGGCCTCCTTGCGGTGTAGAGCGGCATGGGAAATGGATCTGGGGGATATTGGCGGAGATCAGTGGGATCAGGCCTTAGAGGCCCTTCCCTCGGTGTCTCTGTCGGCTTCCCACAAGCTTTCCCAGCTCTTTATACTCCATAGGACGTATCGTACCCCAGTCCTCCTGCATAAGTGGGGTAGGCGGGATACACCTCTTTGCCCTAAATGTGATTCCCACAGGGGAGATTTCATACATCTGCTGTGGCGCTGCCCGAAGTTGGTTAGGTATTGGACTCAGGTCACACAATGTATTTCACAAGTTGCCCATGCACCTATACCGGTTGACCCTCTGGTGTGTCTGTTGGGCATACTAGACCCGGAACCGTTTACCCCTGGTGCATATATAATGGTGCATAGGCTATTATACTTGGCCAGGAAACTGATTGCTAACTATTGGATGAGTCCAACGATTCCTACATTGGCACAGTGGGTGGCACGAGTCAATTATATTCTGCTAAGAGAACAGCTAGCGTATCGCCATCGTAATGCAGCCACAAAGTTTTATAAAATCTGGCAGGATTGGTTGGATTGCCCGGGACTAGCACCTGCACAGCTGCTTATGTATCGTATTCTGCAGGCTTAGTTTGTTGGTAGACATCCTGGCTGTAATGGGGTCTTTCTCACCTGAACTCCTATTTTCCCTTTCTTCCTCTTTCTTCCCTTCCTGTATTCCCCTTTCTTTTTCTCCTTCTCTCTGTTCGACCCATTCCCCCCCCCTTTTTTTTTTCCCTCCCTCTCTTGTTGTCCTTCTGGGAACTGGGCTCCTCCGTTCCTTTACTGTGGAGGAGACCTGTTCCCGGTATCTCTCTATCCCTTGGATTCGGATATGGGTATGATGGCCGCGTGGGCGTGGTGCTCTCGGGGGGTGTCACTTTCACACGGTTGCTGTGGGGAGGTTTCTTCCTGCGCTTATGCCGAACCCTGTTTATCCTGATACATTGCTGCTTTGGTTTATGTTTATATCGGCCTAAGTAGGTTCGGCTTCTATTATCTTAACACTACTGTAATTATTCCTGTTTTTGTATTGCTCTATGCTGTTTCTTCTCACCAAGAGATGTGACCCCTGCGAGGGTGCGGTATTTTTCAACATGTATGTATGTACCCGATTGTCATTGCTGTGAATGTTTTCACCCGTTCCCTTCCCTTCTCTGTTTTTTGGTTTTTTTTGTTTTTAATAAACACCTTTTGGATTTAAAAAAAGTCACAAGACTTGTTTTCTCTCGTTCAACCCAAGCGAGAGAAAATAGGTCTATTCCCCAATCCACGCTAAACAGCATGGATGGGGGAATCTCCACTGCCAGCTGTTTTCACGGCTTCCCAATCACCTAAACAGTGACTACATCTGATTGGACTTTTGTTGAGCTGGGTGCTTCTTGAAGTGTCACCCACAGTTTAAGTTTTGGCTAAATATGGTCTGTTTTAATTTTAGTGTTGAATGAAATGGGGAAGTACTCAAACCCCTGTCAGGTTGTTGTTTTCTGTGCACCTGCTAGGTAGACTTGCTCTCTCTTTCTCCTGGTGATCATTGTCACTGACACTAATGGGGAATGTCACTAAAACTGGTGCACTCAGAATCTGGTGCAACTGTGCTTAATAGCCAATCGACTTCTAACTTCAGCTTGTTCAATTAAGCTTTGACAATAAGCCCTCGTTCACACTGAGGACAGGTTTGAAATTGTGCTAAACACACAAGATTTTAAACCCGCATTTCAGTCCGACTTTGGGGGCGATTTTGAAAGGCATCTATGAACCCCATGCACAGAAATCGCTCCCAAAGTCGCCAAAAGTAGTGCAGGAACTAGTTTTTGGAATCGGTGCAGCGTCCCAAAGTAGCACCAATTTGGACGGTGCCGTTGCTGGCAATAGGTTCCGCTTTGGCATGCGATTTGACATGTCAAATCTGCCCGATGTGAACGGGGACTAAAACCTAGAAGATGATTGGTTTCTATGCAGAGCTGCACCAGATTTTGAACACTACAGTATTCGTTAATCTCCCCCTAAGTGTTAAGGCCCGTAACACATAAGAAAACACATAAGAAAAAATAAGAAAAACGGAAGTATAATTTCGTACTACGCGCAATCGGCTGATTATCTGATCGTTCATATAGTGATTTAGATAGCTGAATCGGATTATTTGGACAACAAAAACTGAAGGTGCAGGCTATAAATTTTTACTGTACGTGAACACAACATCCAATTTTTGTTTAATTAGTATAGTTTTCGTCTAGGGAAAAAAAAATCGTAAGAGCAAGACTTCGCATGCTCGGAAACGAAAGAACACATTACATCACTTCTTAAGTTGTATTTTGTCGTATGAGAATTTTCGTAGGTTGAGTAACCTCTTTACTTTTTGATATGAGACTAAAATTCAACTAAAAACATACGATTCGTCATCCGATAATCTGATTGGGTGTATGGGGCTTTCTTTAGTCAAGTTGTCCCCTAAAAAATTGAGAGAAATCTTCTAAAGGACAACCTTTCTTTAATTGATATCTATTTCAGCTGGGGCTTCCTTAAATTTGGAGAGAATTTCTTCACTTCCTGTGGTGTCTACAGGACAGAAGTGAAGAAAGTATATTCAAGTAGTATCTAAAGTAGAGAAAATTGCGTTTTTGGCATTTTGCTGATAGAAAAAAATGGCGCCGAAACCCACTGGGTTTTTCAGCGTTTTTACTACGCTTCTGGTGTGTTTTTCATGTGGCTCAAAAACCACATTAACACAGCTGCATTATTGATCCGTTCTTGCTTGATTTGCAATGCATTTTAACAGGAAGGTGCCTTTTTTTAATGTGGTTTTTTTTTTTTTTTTTTTTTAACTGACCAAAAATGCAGCAAGCAAGATTTTTAACACCACAACAGCTCAATGGATCAATGTGAAAACATACAAAGAAATAAAAGGGATGCATTTTTCTTGAGCTTCTCTTGAGCTAAAGGTGCCGATAATGGCCGACAATAAATTTCATATTCCTTTAAATTCATTATTATAAAGGGATTGTAAAGGCAGAAGGGTTTTTGTTTTTTTTATCTTAATGCATTCTATGCATTAGGATGAAAAAACCTTGTGTGTGCAACAGCCCCCCCTAATACTTGAGCCCATCTATATCCAGCGATGTTGCAGGAGTTTCTCAGCTGCCTGGGACTCCTCTATTGGCTAAGGCAGCAGCGGGCGGGAATGTTTCCAGCTGCTGTCAATCAGGAGAGTGAGGGGGGCGGGGCTGGGTCGCGTCTCCATGTGTGAATGGACACAGGGACCTTTGACTCGGCTCGGATGCCACCACAGTAAGCTGCTTGCTGTGGGGGAACTCCACAAGAGGGAGGGGCCAGGAGCACAGAGGAGGGACCAGAGAAGAGGAGGATTCGGGCCACTCTGTGCAAAACCAACTGCACAGAGCAGGTAAGGATAACATTTGTTAAAGAGAGCCTTTACAATCACTTTAATTAAAAAGTCAAATATAATTAATACAATTATCTAATATATATATATATATATATATAATAATTTTTTTTTTTTTTTTTTTAACTGAATTTCCAGTTTCGGCCAAGTGCATCCTGAATTTTCGGTTTCGAGACCAACATTTTCATCTTGGCGCACTTCTAATTTAAAGTAGAACTATATGGAAAACTTTTTTTTTTTTTTCCGCCATCTGTAACCCATTGTGGGGATTTCTTTTCACTTCCTGTCCAATAGCCAAACAGGAAGTATAACGAAATCCCTGCAAAAATTAAGGGGATTCATAGGAACCCCTAGGTCCCCAGAACTAATATCCCCATTGGAAGATTCTCCTCTTTTTTTACATTTCTGAGGACAATCCAAAATTTGGGATTTTCTTTTACTTTAAATGATAATGGTAAACAGGACAAAAATAGAGGGTGAATCTCCCTAATGGGGGCACAGACAGCAAAAAAAAACTGACAGGTGTTCTAATCCCCCTCTCCTCTATCCAAAACTATGGTTACATTTTCTATCCAGTTCAAACCAAATAAAAATATTGATGATATACTTTAAATATCTATATAAAATGAAGATGTTTCCTTGTTGGTGGATACCCCTTAAGTAATGGGCGAATGTTGGTTTGCCAGTCTGGAGACATGGTGTAAAAAGCTGTTGTATTTATTAGTGTTCTAATTTTCTACTCTTCCCACTGTATTGTGCAGCAACTATCTAGACTCAATATATATTTAAAAAAAAAAAAAATTGAAGACCCTTATCAAGTACTTCAGTGACACTCTGCAAGTGTTTGTATCAGGCCATAATGGATATAACCTTCCATCTTGTGTCCCACTAGCTAGCTGCCGAAACTCCGAAGTTAGCAGAATACCAGGCGTACATTGACTTTGAAATGAAGGAAGGAGATCCAGCTCGCATCCAGCTCATATTTGAACGTGCCTTGGCTGAAAATTGTTTGGTTCCGGATCTTTGGGCAAGATACACTCAGTACCTTGTGAGTATCTAGTTGCATAGGTTATAATGGGCAGCTAATGCAGACCATTGCATTATGGAGAGGGAGGCTGTCATTTTGCACAGCTGCAAAACCAATTGGACTATCTCTTGTGTGCAACTGTTACCACAGTACTCGTTCAAGAATATTTATAGGCTTTGTGCTATTTATGTTCAAAGCTAAAGTTTTATAATCATTATATATAATATTTATTTTTATTTTTTTGAGGAGGGTAGGTGGGTACGACATCATACAGATTAGTTATGTGTAATAGTATTTATCCCACTACTCCTGATACAGATATTCCTGCATGTGCCTCTTCACAGATACCATATACTGTCCTCAATGGCTGTCACGTTCTGTGCATGAGCAGTGGAGCAATTGAATAGGAGGTCCCCCCTTCCCAGAACTTGATGCATTGTGGGATTGTAATAAAGTGTGTTTTTTGAATAGTGTGCAGGATAGAAGGGGCCAGCAGTGCAAATGCAACTTTTCTTTGTAGCCAAGGCTGCAGTTAACTTTTACAGCGCTGGAAGACAGTCTCTGAGGATGGTATCTGGTGGCTGTGAGGAGGCATGCATGGAAAGGTTTGTAGCAAAAACCTGCATGTAATAGGAAACACATAACTAATGTGTAGGGAACACATAACTAATGTGTAGGGAACTGGATCTCCCAAAAAATGTTTCCTACTTTTCAGCTTTAATCTTTGGCATGTCTAAAGTTCTGTTGAGGATGTAGTATTTTATGTTCCCATCCCAGTTCCATCCCACTTAGTCTGAAAGATTTTAACAAGTGCACTGGCATGGCCTATCATCTACAGAACAGAAGTGGATATGGTCTTGCATTCTGTAGTTGCCTTGGAGAGGATTTTTCCTCAGAAGCCCTAACATTTCAGGTAAAAGGGCATAATTGAATGAATATTTAAAGCTCAACTATGGGAAAATGAAAAGCTCTCCATTACAGTGGGGCTGCGCCAGGAATGCAAGGTTTAAAGCCTATGTCCAGGTTTTTTTTTTAACTTTAAACAGTTTGCTTTGACAAGGCTGGTCCACACAATCCAGTTCCTTCAATACTACATGTGCCCACTAACGGCGCTGTATAAACTGTATCTAGCATCAGTTCCATGCAGTGTACAGAGCTGTGTTCCGGCGGGGGTTTGGAGACTTTCCTTCCTGTTCACCGGACATACCGTAATTGAGTCAGGCTGGGAGCTGCTAGGAAGTTTTGTATTTTATTAATTGATACAACATCTGATCTGTAGAGGCAGGCTGATTATATCACAATCTCCACCTCAGTCAATCAGAGGAAGCCCTGTATTCAATAATTAAATAAAAATTTTAAGTGGTTATAAAGGCTGAAGGATTTTTACCTTCATGCATTCTATGCATGAGGGTAAAAAAACCTGTGTGATGCTCCCCCAACAGCCCCCCTAATCACCTAAGCCCCCTCTTGATCCAGTGATAAGCACAGAAGCCTTGACTGTCCCAAGTCTCTCTCTCTCTCTCTCTCTCTCTCTCTCTCTCAAATTGTATATGTGAGCTCAGCGCTGTTTTCATCCTAAACAAACTAAAAAAGTATTTTTAGGTTTAAAACAATAATTGTAATGTGCTCACTAACCATGCCTTTATAAACCAAGTGCAACAATAACATTAACAGCTTTGGCTCCCACGGCTGTCAATCACAGCCAGTGAGTCAATATGGAGAGAGCAGGGGGCCGTGCCGTGGCTGTGTGTGTCTTTATGGACCCACAGAGCGGGGTTCGGGAGGGAGCACACACCAGTGCCCCATAGCAAGCAGCTTGCAATGCGGACGTTGGTCAAGGTGGTGGAGCCAAGAGCATCAACAAAACTTTTAATATCACTGGTTGAGCAGTACTGAGCCTGATTTGGTTTTGTTCTAGTAGCAGAAAGTGGACATCGCTGACAGCAGTTGCATTTCGCATTTCTTAGTGAAGGACATAGTTTGTTTGGACCAGCTTGGTCCAATCAAACTATTTAAAGTTAAATGGGAGCTGAAGTTAAGCTTTAAATGATCATTTATGTCTAGGGAAGCTGGGTACAGCAATTTGATCTAACCAATCCTCAGTTTCATCAGGCTCCTCCATGCTTCCAGATCGGTCTCTGCAGCCTCTTCTCCCCTATGCTCTAGTGGTGTAGGTCAGTGTTTCTCAACTCCGGTCTTCAGGGTACACTAAAGCCTCGTACACACGTACCGATGGTCGGCCGAACGATCGGCCGTCTTTTGTCCAGGGCTGTCGTGTCTGTTGAAAACTGCAAAAGACTGCACACAAATTTTGTCGGCCAACAACAGCCGACTGCAGAAGTGATGTCATGTGATGGTTAACTTTCCTTGTCTTTTTTCTTTTCTGAGCATGCCCAGTCTTGCTAATCTGCTGTCTGTCGGCCGACATCTGTACTGACTGGCGAACAATCGGCCGTTCTGGTGTTGGCCAACAAAAATTTTAATGCCTGCACGACAGATTCTTTTCGGCCGAAAGTGCACTTTTGGCTGTCGGAAGCATCATACTAATAAGCCTACAATTGGCCGATCGGTCGTCGGCCGAATATTTCCGGCCAACAATCGGTACATGTGTACGGGGCTTAACAGGCCAGATTTTAAGTATTACCTTGGGGAGATGCAGACTAGAATACTGCAATCACTGAGCAGCAAATTATATCACCTGGGATGTATTTCAGTTATCTTGCAAACCTAGACTGTTAGTGGGTCCTGAAGACCAGAGTTGAGAAACACTGATCTAGGTCTCCTGACTGTCAGAGCATAAGGGAGCGAAGTCTGCCAGGTGAGTGGTGATAGTCACCGCTCTCTATTGCGGGAAGACCGAGAACGGAGTGATCAGCGGTCATGTGATAGCTTAGTGCTTGGCCTTGGAGCTGGTGGGGGACATCTGTAGCATCGGAGCATTGCTGCAGCAGAGGGGTGAGTGTATATGTTTTCAATTCCTACATTTATCCTTTTTAAATTAATTTAAGTAAACTTGTTTGCATTTTGAGACACTTGTTTATTAACCTTCTACAGTGTTGTCTGTGGAATAGATCAGTATAGTAGGTGTACATTTAGTTCTAGGGAAGAAAATACTTTAATGTTGCTGCATCTACCTGTAGGACAGAAAGCTTAAAGCGAAGGAACTGGTTCTTTCTGCTCACGACCGGGCTACCAGAAATTGTCCATGGACAGTGGGCCTTTGGAAGAGGTGTATTCTCGCCATGGAACGACATTGTGTAGATCACAGCACGGTAGTTGGTGAGTACTGGTCTACTACATCTAAGTAAACCTCTTTGTAGGCAGTGCAGCGCATAAAATGTCAGTGAGCTGACCAAAGTAAGTTGCAAAGAACTCACATGTTCACCCTCCCAGACACTTCAGCCCTACAGTGGGAGTTTTTCAGCAGCACTGTCAGTACTGCAATACGAGAAAGCATGAGCAGGACTAGGTGTGGCCAGGTGCTGATTGACAAGATACGGCTTGTGAATTAGTAATCACAACATTTTTTTTTCATCATACTGTAGTGCAAGCAGGCAAAGACTACATGAGCATAGCTCCTATATTCAGGATCAGTGCGACATTGTTGCCACACCATTCTCTGGATGAGGTGGAGATTGCGACCTAACTGCCTCTCATCTCCACCATGTCCAATCAAAGAAGACCTTGTATTAATTAAAAAAAAAAAAATGCAAGTTCTGTGATTGGCAACATTGCCGAATGATCGACCTCCTGTGATCCATGTGCGGTGGGCCAAGTCTCTTGGCACAGGACCTGGAAGATTGTGGCAATTTATGTAGTAGCACCAACTACTACAGTGATTGTCAGCTTCCACAGTGGTCCCTGAGGTATGAGCTATGCATTCTTACTTGCATTTCTCCAATAAAGCTATGCAATTGGCATCATAACTGAAGTTCAGCTTTAAGGTGTGCTGGGGGATCAGTCAAGGGATTTAAAGCCCATCTCCAGGAAAAGAAAAATTCCCCCTTGCAGCATTGAATAAATGCTCGATTAGGTCTAGTAGCCACAAAATGCACTTTTACTTGCCCGATCCACTCCTTCCCCAGCAGACCACTTCTTCCTTCTCCCCCTACACTCTGGTAGTGGACTGCCCCTCGACATGCTCATGTCCAGTGCAGGACTATTGGCTCTGCGTTGGACTTGATGATAGAGGCTCTGCAGCATCTGGAGCATGAGCGTGAGGGATCAATCAGTCTTATAGCCTGGAGGGAGCCAGTTAGGATTGGTTAATTGCTTATTGCTTTTTGTGATACCCTAGACATAAGCAAGCATTTAATCTTGCAGTGCTGGGCAAACCCACTGCAAGGGAGCATTTTTTTTTTCCTTGGAGTTCAGCTGTATGGTACTTGAGGTTTTGGACCACTTGAAATTTTTTTAAGTTCCCATCCTTGACTCGAAGCCTGTATTGAGAAAGAATATGGGAGATGCAGTTGCTCACTTTAGAAAAAAGCTTGTTGCCTCATATTCTCCAGTTTGAATACTTTAAAACTGAAAATCAACTTTACCTTCAGTTTTGCACAGTTGTACAGGTTCATCTACTGTACTGAAATTGCTTAGTTTTTAATTTCACTGCACACTGTGAGTTTCTCATTGTACACATTAGAAGCTGCTGCAAGTCAGATTGAACCCACCTCATTTCCTGACTGCAGGACTTTCAGTATCTTGCTTTCTCTTGCCTGCCCCTTTTTCATTTATTGGATCTCAGTTCTTTAAGTCATGGCTCAGCATTGCACGTGAGTGTTATCTTGGGTAGGCTTTGTTTGAATCTGGTGGTCTCTTTATGAATACCCACTCCTACAAACTGCCATCCACCTATCATCAAGTTTTGAAATTTGCTTAACTCCTTCCTGGAGTCAGTACACTGCTTGCAGCAGAGCTGAGGGTTATTGAGAGTATTGATTCAGGATGCTGTGATATTTTCAAGAAGCCCTGTATATCACCCTTCCAGCCCTTCCCTCCAGGCATGATCTGCCTGCATTTCAAAGAGAATCACAGGTTTTAGTTAAAAATGTAATTTGCATGTTGGTTAGGGGGAGGTGAGAAGGCAATCAACTTATTGGCCTAAAACAAATATACCTTTTGCAGAAAGTTAGAATTCTTGATCTTATTTAGTGATTTTTCGTCCAGCAGCATAGAAAACGTCAAGGTATAAGCTTAAGGGCTTGTTTGCACCTGCTTTGCTCTCTGAAGTGCAATGCTTTTCCGAGAACTGAGCCTGTCAGAGCTGGGTTGCGGAGGGGACGGGAGCTGGTGGCTTAGACTTTTGGCAGATTGATGAGAGACTGAGCCAGGTTGGCGGTCCAGGCCTCTGGGTGGATCCTGACCATATGGTCAGGATCTTTTCCGAACCTGGACCAGCCAAGTGACGACTTTAGCCCGCTGTTAGCTGAAAACAGGTCACAGGAATGCAGAACTAACTGCACTTTTGTAAACCTACAGGAGAAGTGTGGCCAAAATAGCTTTGGCCATACTTTTTCCTTTAAATCGAATCCTTCAGTACTTGGAATAACTGTATCTATCTAAAGTAACTTTCAGCACTCTGAATTTAATTACATTTTTTCCAGAAACGTTTGAAAAGGCTCTTAATGCTGGCTTCATCCAGGCCACAGATTATGTGGAGATTTGGCAGTCATACCTGGACTATCTTCGAAGAAGAGTAGACTTCACAAAAGGTAACTGCTGGATCTGTCCACAGCTCCTCTTTGAATGTCCTGTATTGTTTCTTTGGGACTGTTACAGTATGAAATAATTATAGTTTTTTTTTTCATCAATGGTTTTGTATGAGGTATGGGGAACTGAGGCATGCAAACACAGGAATATGGGAACTGCCATTGTTGATTTGTTTATAAAAATGCAGACCCCAAACGCTTCTTGTCATCCCAGGTTGGCTATTAACTCACTATTCTTGTGCATTTGACTTGCATGAGAAGTTCAATGTTCTCTAATATGCTAGTTTAGTTTTTAGCGGTCTGTTGAAGTTTGGGTTTACTCTGACCTTATTGAGATTAGAGGGTCAACACAAAGCCAATCGTCTGCGTTGCAACATTCTGCAATGTAAACTGGTAAATCCATACTATGGATTCCTGACCTCTAGCGAAATCACAGAAAGTAAATAAAAATAGGAGATTCCTCCATCCTCCTCCACCAATTTTATTCATAATTTTAGAAACGGACATTTACGTTTTTAGGAAGGTCTTATCGATCCTATGCCACATTGTTCTTTTATAAATACCCTGTTCGGGGTAAAAAAAAAAAAAAAAATGACAAGCATAGGTTTCCTCTAAATTCAGTAATTCTGCTCTAAGAATGGATATAAGTGTCCATGGAAGCTATGTGCTGTGGCCCCAATTGGACTTGGCACACAAGTAATGTGCACACCTTTAATAATTATTTATCATGTTCCTGTAGACAGTGTTGGCAAACTGCAGTCATCAAAGATGACTATATGAATGTGGATTAGCTGTAGAGTTACTTTGTAGATCTCTATATTGAAATAGCTGCCTATTTGTCTGACAGATCTTTCACTTCCTAAAAGCGCTGTCACTCAGCAGTTGGTGGCTTCACAATTATGGCACAGGAGTAATCTCATCTATAAATTATTCTTAAGTGATTTCAGTGAGAGCCTAACTTTAGTAAGGGTTACTAGCTTTTTCAGTTTTTGGTAGATCCGTCCGTATTATCATATATAATGTTAGAGTTACATGCTTCTCGTAACTTAATTTTCCAGATTCCAGTAAAGAGCTTGAAGAACTTAGAGCTGCATTTGCTCGTGCACTTGACTACCTGAAGCAAGACGTTGAGGAAAGTAAGTACTTTTTTCATGTCTTACTCCTTGCATTTGTTTTTATGCAGAATGTGCAAGTTACGGTTAGTGTTTTCACGTATGCACTTTATTGTGAGATACATGTGTGTTTTTTTTTTTTGCACTAGAATGTACAGTGTGTGCATTTATTATTCAGGATTTATATAGCAGCACTTTACAATAAAAAGGGGGACAGTACAGCAACAATATAGTTCAAAACGAGGGTTAGGAGAGCCCTGCTCCTGGGAGCTTACAATCCAATAGGGAGGGTTTGGTGGAACAAAAGGTAACTGAGGGGTGAACTGATGGGGGGAAATAAGATTTGGTTATTAGCTAAAGACAGGGGTGTAACTTGTAGTAGAGTAGGTCAGTTGCCAAGTAGAAAAGGGAAGGATTAAAGTGGCAAAGGTTTCTATGGGTAATTGTTTTGTGCTTGAAGAAATGAGTGGTTGACGACCAGGATACTGTGAAAGTGATGAGGCTGTGTTCAGAGGAAATAGGGTGTTGGTTGGTGAGATTGCCAGGAGTGCAAAGATGGGAGAAAACAAGGTCAAGGGTGTTACCTTTTAGAGCGAGGACTGTGTGTATATTGTATTGGGTCAAAAGATGAGGTGAAGTTGAAAAGTTGAGATGTAGCTGAGCTGATAACAATAATGGGGATATTAAAATCCCCAAAAATAATAGTGGGTATTCAAATTAGGGTAGCCAGGCAGAGAAGTCCTCAAGGAAGTGTGACACTGGTCTAGGAGCCGATAGTTTACTGCAATCCTTGGAGAAATTGGAGAAAACAGACGAATACAGTGCATCCCAAAAGAAAAGGAGGGGGTAGGAAGGAGTTGAAAGGTGTTCAGTGGGGATAGGAGTGAACCAACTCCCCCTCCTTTCCGACCACTGGGTCTGGGTGAGTGAGTCTAGTGGAGACCTCCATGGGAGAGGGCAGTGGGAGAAGCGGAGTCAGACACTTGAAGCCAGGTTTCTGTATTGCTAGAAGGTTAAGGGAATTGAGACAAAAAGGTCATGGACAGAGGTGAGCTTGTTACAGACCGAGCGGGCGTTCCAGATAGGGCACATGAGAAGGGTGGGGGTTATTGGAAGCAGGAAGATGAGAGATTAGACTGAGTGGATTGCAGCTATTGCCGGAGGAAGGAGGGTGCTGGGTGTGGGGTTGAGACTCTTTTGCAATAGTAGGTAAAGAGTGTGTTTTAGCACTTAGTTTGATTGACCTGCTACTATATTGTCACTTAGTGAAATTAGTTTGTCCTATTTATGTTCTTGTAATGTGGTAACATTTCAAGCAATGTGTAGCAGTAGTAATAAGAGCAATGCATAAGTATATATAATAAAGATCTGAGTTTATAGTGCTTACATTTTTTTATTTTTAACCATTTAAACTGTTACTCTCTTAGGATTTGGTGAAAGTGGAGATCCATCTTGCAGCGTAATGCAAAACTGGGCCAGAGTAGAGGTAAGCATGTATGTAATTTTTGTTAATCAACACTTTTTTATTTCTACAGTTGTCTTTTTCTCGACCTTTGAGAGACGCAGCGAGTCCTAACATTTTGGGTCATACTGCTGCGTACAGAAGGATTGGTCTGGAAAACAAAAACTGTAGGCGCTCCTACTATCAGCTTGCCTTAGATTTCTTGCTAGTGTCCTCCGAGAACGGATGTATTTTTCTTTAGCTCTGCTTTGTTAAAGACTGTTAAATTATTTTTTGTAATTTTATTTAAAGTTGACCTTCAGTCATTTTTATGACTTTCCTTGAATTAAATGTTCTGCCACTCCTGTGTTCTCTTTGGAAAACAAAGTTAATTTTGTGCCAGTAAATACCTTTTATTTTCTTTACATATGCTTTCTTTGCTTGTCATTTGCCTAGGCGAGTGACATAGTCTCGTGCAGTCGCACTGATTCCCGAGATAAAATCATCAGCCATGGGAGGCGGGGCAGGGAGAGTGGAGGGGGCTGGGTGAGGACAGAGATAGATGTGCTGGAATAGAATATCCAGTTAATGCTCATGCAGGTGATTTTACTGGGCTGGTGGAAGCCGAGCGATACAGTCTATTGCTGGGATAGTGTGGTCAGGGAAAAATAAACATTGCAATATTATTAAATCCTAATTAGGCTTTCCACTGTTTAGATTGCATGCTGTTGCATTTTTAAAGATTCAGCATCTTTGCCTGCAGTTCCTCTTTAAGAGTTTTCTCTACGTCACTGCTGGAGCTTTGTATTCAGTTGCAGATCTGGAATTGTCATACTCTTTCTGTCTTTTGTTACCATGTCTGGACCCCACTGGATTGGTCATTGTGGGTATATCCTAGAAGTAACATTTTTATGCACTGGGTTTAGCATGGGGCAGTTTCCAGACTCTTTTCTATTAAGTCAGTTGTGGAGCACTATACAGGTCCAGAGCTGCTGGAATTACTTCATCTTTTAACACTCACTGAGTGGGTCTGGTCTAACCACACACCAAGCAGCTTGCGTGGGGGCACCCGAGCCGATCTGCAGCTTTGTGTGTCCATTGAGACAGAGCTGCCATTCGGTCCCACCTCTCGCTCTCGCGCTCGCTCTCTCTCCTAACTGACTTTGACAGCCATGGGAGCCAATGGCGCCACGGCTGTGTCTTAGCCAATCAGGGGGGAGAGTGCCTGACAGCCAAGGGACTCGTGGACATCGCTAGATAAAGATGGGGCTGAGGTAAGTAGTATTAGGGGGTGCTGGGGAGGCTGCTACACACAGAAGGCTTTTTATCTTAATCCATAGAATGCATTGTGATAAAAAAAAACCTTCTGCCTTTAAAACTCCTTTAAGAATTTCTATGTCCCTCAGTAGACTCCAAGAAAATTATTTTACAGTGAGCGCAATAATTTGTCTTTGTTAGGCAAACAAAAGGATATGTACCCTGTTCTAAATAGCCCATGTGTGTCTTATACAGATAGGTGGCAATGAGGATGTGCAGAAAGCCACTCAAAGTAGCTTTAGATAACTTTTAATAATGCAGTGATGTACTCATTAAAAACTTATTTTTAAATGCATCTTGTGTAAGTACTTGAATTTGACTTGGTGTCCTGCTTTAATCATCTCTAGAGCAGCCCTCAGACAGAGCGAGAGACAGAACTAAAGCAAGGGTATACACGTTGAGTTTTTTTGTTCAACCAGTAGGAACGTAAGAAAAAAAAAAAAGCTCAAGGATCACAACATCAAGCAATATGGGTGTGGGAATCTCCCCTGCCAAACTACTATTTCTCTTACGTCCTCCGACAGTCGCCGCCTCTTCATATTCGTCACATATGGGGTATTAGACTTTGCTCCGAAGGAGTAGCTAGGCAACAGAATATGTTAACAATAAAGCTTTAACATATCCCACCCTCAAGGGGTGGTCCCCTCAGTCAATACCCTCCTACTTCCTGCAACCATATCTCAGTTTTAATGTCTAGCTTGTCAGGAGTGGCTGGCTCTCTCTGTGCTGGGACTTTTTGTCCCAGACTCTTTCTTCTTTTTGATATTTTGTTTGAGTTTTCTCTCTACCTTTACTTAGCTGTTATTTTTGTCAGCATTAGTTAGTTCTTCGGACGAAGAGGATCATGCGGACTGGGTCTCGGGCTGATCCCCCTGGTCGCAGGTCGTGGGTCAGTGGCTTCCCAGTCTGCCATCGAGCGTTCAGCCAGGTAACGCTCCTGGCACGGTGAACGACCCATCCCTGTTCGGTGCAGGGATGATTGGTGAGGTGGCTACCTCACCGGACGCTGTGCGGTTTCTGAACCGCCATTGTGTGCGTCTTGAATTGCGACTCTCCCTGCCTCATGTGCAGCGGCTTGTTCGCCTGTGCGGGTTCCCCACGCCATGTGAGGTAAGTGTATCTATGTGGGGACCTGTCTGTCTGGGGGGGGTCTCAGTCTGGGACTGTGTAACCTGCCTTTAATCACACTGCTTGTCTCCCTATATCTCGGCTGCATGCTGTGGGCTGCAAGGGGGGGGGGAGCTGTATGACACTGAGTATGTCAGGCTGGACAGTGTGAGGAGCTGTGTGCTGTGGGGCATGTTTTTAATGGCATGTTGGGGCATATACAGCGATCGCTGCGGCGATCTAACATGTATCCATATAATGGGATAATATTGTGTGTGATTTTATGCACTGTGGAGCGGCGATTTCGGCGCCAAACGGCGCCATTTTACCGGCGCCCGCTCCGGCCGCATGGTTTACATGCACGGCGGCCATTTTCTTGTAGCCTCCATAGGCTTACATAGAGCGCCCTGGCAGCATCACTTCCTCTCTCCTGGAAGCACCGATCGAGGCAGCAGCGGAGTCTCCTCAGGTTTTATCCTTCTATTCCTGTGTTCCATTGCCTGTATTCAGTCTGTATATTCCCTGTGGGGGTCTCATTGTGCCTGAGTGTGGTGCGGTGGGCTGCGCTTGCCGCGCTTGCTGTAAGGGGGCAGTTAACCCTTGGTTGTCTGGCATACAGGGGCAATGGATTCTCAGGAGGGCAAGTTTCCCACAGTATTGGTGGAAAGCCAGGGGACCGCTGTTTCCCCCCCAGGGGGGGATTTGGCCACGATTGTGGCTGGCCTTGCTGCACAGGTGCAAATGCTGGTGGCTGCTCAATCTACTAAACGGCCCAGAGTTGCTCTGTCCTCTGATTCTGAGGGTGAAGGTGATGGGGCTGTTCTGGCGGGGACCCCCCTATCGGGGTCCCGCTCCTCTCTTGATCTAGTGGGGTCTGAGGTAGAGGCTGATGTTGAGGGGGTTGATAATTCTCCCCCTGGCTCGCCTGAAGAGCTTGCAATCATGGATGAGTTGATTGCTTCCATTAAGCAGACGCTACGTTTGCAGGACGAGGTGTGTCCCCCAGCTGCCTTGGCGGCTTATGGGACGCAGAGAAAACGCAGGACGCCGCAGGTTTTTCCCTGCAATGCTGATTTTCAGCGCGCTGTTAAGGACCAATGGCGCGATTTGCGCAAGCCTTTTGCGGTACCAAGTAAATTTAAGCTGCGTTATCCTTTCTCGCCTGCCACTGATGAACGGTGGTGTGTGCCTCCGCCAGTGGATCATGCTATTGCGGTTTTGAACAAAGCCACTGCGATCCCTGCAGAGGGATCCCCTGTTTTCCGTGATGCCACGGATAGGAGACTGGAGTCTCTTGCCCGTCATACTTATTCTGTTACGGGTTCTATGCTTAAGGCTCTGTTTGCTTCTCTCATGGCGGCCCAGGCGATCGCAAGTTGGACGCAGATGCTTAGGCGCGTCCTAGTGGCCGATTTGGCCTCGGCGGCGACCCTGGATATGGTGGATCAGATCCACCAGGGTGTCATGTATCTGTGTGATGCGGACCTGGACCTGATTCCGTTGGCCGCGCGTGTGCACAGCGTGGCGGTGTTGTCTCGCCGCCTGGTTTGGTTGAAATGTTGGTCGGTGGACCAATCTTCACGTAAAACCTTAGCCAATCTGCCTTATGATGGGTCTCGCCTTTTTGGGGAGTCCCTGGATGTGTTGATTAAGGGGATTACCGGGGGTAAGAGCACTCTCTTGCCCCATTTCCCCAAGGCTAAGGGGGCTTCTGGGAAGAAGCATGCTCATTTTCGGCCCCCTCAGGGGTCCTTTCGTGCCTTTCGGCCGCACTACAAGGGCAAACCGTTCAAGGGCCAGGGCTCTCAGAAGAAACCCTGGTCTGGGAAACAGAAGTCCGGCCAATCCGGACCTGCGGCCCATAACAGTTCGGCCTGAAGGGGCGCCCTCACCCAGTTTTGGGGTGGGGGGACGCTTGCTCGGTTTTCTTCAGCCCTGGTTGGCCCGTGTGCGGGACAGATGGGTTCTGGAAATCGTTCGATCTGGTTACAAGATCGAGTTTCTCTCTCGGCCAGAGAGCAGATTTTTTCCCTCAAATCTACAACTGTCTCCAGAACGCCTGCGGGATCTGCACCTGGCGGTGCGGGACCTGAGGGCTCAGGGAGTGGTGGTTCCGGTGCCTCATCGGGACAGATTTCGGGGGTTTTATTCCAATCTGTTCACCGTGCCCAGAAAGGAGGGCAAGGTTCGTCCTATTCTGGACTTGAAAGCTCTGAACCGCTCTGTGCGGGTTCGCAAGTTCCGCATGGAATCCCTGCGCTCGGTGGTGGCTGCCCTGGTTCCGGGGGAATTCATGGCCTCCATCGATTTGAAGGATGCGTATCTTCACATCCCCATATTCGAGGGTCATCAGAGATACCTTCGATTTGCCATTGCGGGGGATCACTACCAGTTCGTGGCGTTGCCCTTTGGGCTCGCCTCGGCTCCGCGGGTCTTCACCAAGGTGCTTGCACCGGTTCTGGCATTATTGAGAGCCCAGGGCATTTCTGTCCTGGGGTATCTGGACGACATTCTGATTCGGTCTGCGACCAGTCAGGGTCTGGAGAAGGACCTGTCTGTCACGATGCAAACTCTGCAGGAGTTCGGTTGGACGATAAATGTTCCAAAGTCGACACTGAGTCCGTCGGTTCGTCTTCCCTATCTGGGAATGATACTGGACTCGGTGCAGGCGAAGGTCTTCCTGCCGGAAGACAAACTCAGGACTCTTCAGGAGGAAGTCAGGTCCCTCAGGGACGTTCCGAACTCGTCTCTGCGGACGTGTATGAGATGTCTGGGATTGATGGTCTCGGCTTTCGAGGCGATTCCTTTCGCGCAGTTTCACACGCGGGGTCTCCAGGCGGAGATCTTGTCCAAGTGGGACGGGCGACCTCAATCTCTGGATCTTCAGATCTCGTTGAGTCATCGCACCAGGGAAAACCTTCTGTGGTGGCTCCAGTCCCCGTTGGTGTCCGGGGGCAAGTCGTTTCGTCCGATCTCGTGGACGATAATCACCACGGATGCCAGCCTGTCGGGCTGGGGTGGTGTTCTGGGCGTTCTGTCCGCCCAGGGGACCTGGTCGGAGGGGGAGTCTTCCCTCCCGATCAACATTCTGGAATTGCGTGCGATAAGGCTCTGTCTTCATCGCTGGACGGACCGGCTGCAGGGCTGCCCGGTTCGGGTGCAGACGGACAATGCCACGGCGGTGGCCTACATCAACCACCAAGGGGGCACCAGGAGTGCCCGAGCGGCTCGAGAAGTGGCCGACATTCTGTCTTGGGCCGAGACTCATGTCCCGGCGATAACGGCGGTTCACATTCCGGGAGTGGAGAACTGGCAGGCGGACTATCTGAGTCGCCAGACCCTGGATCAGGGGGAATGGTCTCTCCACCCGGCTGTCTTCCAGATGTTGTGCGCGAAGTGGGGTCTTCCAGATGTGGACCTGTTCGCGTCTCGCCTCAACTACAAGGTGAAGAGGTTCGTGGCATGGACGCGCGACCCTCGGGCAGACGCGTCGGACGCGTTAGTGGCCCCGTGGCATCAGTACAGGCTGATGTACGCGTTTCCACCGATTCAGTTGCTGTCCCGGTTCCTTCGCAGGTTACACTCGGAACGCAGCACGGTGATTCTTGTGGCACCGGACTGGCCTCGCCGGTCCTGGTACGCAGACCTCGTGAATCTGGCGGTCGACGCCCCCTGGCGTCTGCCTCTTCGGGAAGATCTACTGTCTCAAGGACCGATTTACCATCCTGCTTTACAGTCGCTGGCTTTGACGGCCTGGCTGTTGAGACCGAGGTCCTGAAGGAGAAGGGTCTCTCTCCAGAGGTTGTTCATACCTTGATCAACGCGAGGAAGTCTTCCTCGGGAAAGGTTTATTACCGTACTTGGAAGGCCTATTTTGCCTGGTGTGAGTCCAGGGGGTTTTCACCCCGCACGTACTCGGTTTCCCGTGTGCTGTCTTTCCTTCAGACGGGTGTCGATCAGCGTTTGGCGCTGGCTACGATAAAGGGTCAGGTGTCTGCGCTGGCCGTTCTGTTTCAACGTCCCGTGGCTTCCAACTCCTTGGTTGGCACTTTTATTCAGGGTGTGCGGCATCTGGTTCCTCCTAGGAGGGATCCTTTGCCCCCTTGGGACTTGAATCTAGTTCTATCTGTGTTACAACGTGCTCCTTTTGAACAGATCAGGGAGATCTCGTTGTCTATGTTGTCCAAAAAGGTCGCCTTTTTGGTGGCGATCACTTCGGCTCGCAGAGTGTCGGAACTGGCGGCTTTGTCCTGCGAGTCTCCGTACCTGGTTGTTCATTTGGATAAGGTGGTCTTGCGACCTAATCCTTCTTTTCTGCCGAAACGAGTTTCGGAATTCCATCTTAACGAGGATATTGTTTTGCCTTCGTTGTGCACGAAGCCTAAACATCCAAAGGAGGTGAGACTACATTCTCTGGATGTTGTTCGGGCGATTAGGGTTTACCTTAAATCGACTGAGTCTTTTCGAAAGACGGACTCCTTGTTTGTTCTTCCAGAGGGTCCTCGGAAGGGCATGGCGGCTTCCGCCTCTACCATTGCCAAATGGATCAGGCAGACCATTGAACAGGCCTATGCCTTGCAGGGGAAGGTTCCCCCTGTGCCTGTGAAGGCGCACTCTACTAGATCTCTGAGTACGTCTTGGGCCTGTCGTCATGGGGCTTTTGTAGCCCAGGTGTGTAAGGCGGCGACTTGGTCGACCGTACACACTTTCACAAAATTCTACACAGTAGATGTTCAGGCATCGGCGGATGCTTCCTTTGGCCGCAAGGTTCTTAGTGCGGCTGTTCCCTAGGGTCCCTTGTTGGGGACTCCTGGCTGTTGGGATAAGTTTTGTATCCCCTGGTTTTTTGTCTTTTCCTGGGTTGTTGCTCCTGTTGAGCACTTATTTTTGCTGTTGCCCAGCTGGTTTCCTTCCTTTGGTAAGGTTCCTTTCTTTGATGTGGAGACTGCGTTGCCTTTCGGCGCGGATGCGTTTCCCACCCCTCATGTTTGCACTGCTTTGGGACGTCCCCATATGTGACGAATATGAAGAGGCGGCGACTGTCGGAGGACGTAAGAGAAAACGGAATTTTTGTAAAATCTTACCTGTAAAATTCCTTTCTCTGAGTCCTCCGACAGTCGCCGCCCCCGCCCCTCTTTTGGGGTTTGAATGTATACTCTACTGCTATTCCACTAAAACTGAGATATGGTTGCAGGAAGTAGGAGGGTATTGACTGAGGGGACCACCCCTTGAGGGTGGGATATGTTAAAGCTTTATTGTTAACATATTCTGTTGCCTAGCTACTCCTTCGGAGCAAAGTCTAATACCCCATATGTGACGAATATGAAGAGGCGGCGACTGTCGGAGGACTCAGAGAAAGGAATTTTACAGGTAAGATTTTACAAAAATTCCGTTATTCGGACTCATCCCCCCGCCCCCCTTCCTTCCCCGTTTATAATACACAGATCAGCGCTGCAGCCATTGGCTGCAGCAGGACAGTTGGACAGAAGCCAGTCTGTTGAACAGACAGCGCTTTTCACATACCAAATGTTGGCCGGTTCCTGCTGAACTAGCCTATATTCAGTACGCATGTATCTGGCTTTAGAGCCATTTAGGCTCGACTTCAAGACCACATGCTGAGAAAATCAGCCTACTGCTGCTCTTGGAGCAAGAATGTGAAATATTTGTATGTTAACTGCATTAGAAAGTTATGACGGCAGTCTGGCTCTGCTGTCTCAGGGTTGTGTTTAATCTCAAGACTAGATGGAATAAAATGCATATCCTTTAGAAAGTAAAATAGCACCCATATGCAGTATATATGCCAACTGTAGCTGTTTTCCTGAAGATAAATGTATGTGAAAATCCATTTCATTTTTTGGTTACAAAGTTTTTCAGTGTTTACATGGAATAAAGCGTGGATTTGTATTTATTAAGGGCCATAATAGAGTAAATATGAAATATTGCATAAGAATATCAAAAGCCTTGCTTTTTTATGATTTCTCTCAGCCTCTTAAAGCGGAGTTCCACCCTGGGAATACTTTTTTTTAATAAAAATACCCCCGGGACAGTCAGGGCTAGTACATTCCACGATGGCTAGCCTCTGATCTGTCCCGGGTTGCACTTACCTTTTAGGACAAATACTTACCTTGAAAAAGTATTGTCCAGCGCTGCCATCTCAGGTGTGGGCAGCTTGAAGCATGCCCAGAAGCTGTTTAGAAGGGAATGACGCGCGCGCCCCGGAACTGACGTCGGGGCCTGTGCAGGCGCAATGATTCCTGGGAACGATGACGTTCAGCTCCCAGGAATCATTGCAAAGCCAGGAAATGACGAATCGCCGTGGCCGCCGAGGGGAGGAAGAAGGAAGTAAGGTAAGTATATTTTCTTCTATACGAGGTAAGTAAAAAAAAAAAATGCGATTATCCATTTGTTTTTCAGGTGACCCCGGAGCGAGAAGATGGAGGTAAGTATCATTTTAGGGTGGAACTCCACTTTAACTAATTTCTGTGTTAAGAAAAAAGGCTTTGTTTACAGAGCTTAGATCTTAAGCTTAAATTTATATACACAAGTCCAGCCATAGACAGTTCGACTCTCAGCCAGTTCAGCAGAAATGCTAAAGCCGCTAGCAATAATCACTGTCTTCTCCTGGTTGGGATGGCTCCCCCCACCCCGCCGGGAGAAGACCGTGTCTCGGCAGGAGAGATTCCCCTATCAGCACTGTCTACACTATTATATGCTTAGATACCCCATAATGTTTTGGAAATCCTTTGTCCTAAATGTTTTTCTAAAATATTAGTTTAAAAATATATAAACTAAAAAAACAAAAAAAAAGACCCCAAGCGATTGGTTACCTTTTAGGGCTCGTTTATACCATACAAGCATGAAAACTCATGGGTATACCATGCAGATTTCACTTGCAGAGACGTGAGTTTACATCCGCTTTCATGCACCATTGAGGGGGTGTTTATAAGTATATTGACGTCAGTTTTCATGCCCGTGAGTTAGGTGTCCTGTTCACACCACAGTGTTGATGTCATGTCAGTTTTTTCCATGCAGATTTCTGTACAGAAAAAAATCCACACATGATCCCAGTGTTGTGGTGTGAACAGGGAACATAGAGTACCGTTTTTTTGTACCCTTGCAGAACGTGTGCAGAAAAACTGATGTCTCTGCACATGGTGTGAACGAGGCCTTTAACCACTTTAAGACTGGAAGGATTTGCCCCCTTAATGACCAGGCCATATTTTGCGATTCGGCACTGCGTTACTTTAACGGTCGTGCGACGCTGTACCTGAATAAAATTGATATCCTTTTTTTTTGTTTTTTCCACAAATAGAGCTTTCTTTTGGTGGTATTTGATTGCCTGTGCGATTTTGTATTTTTTGCGCTATACAAAAAAAGCGACAATTTTGGAAAAAAAACAATATTTTTCACATTCTGCTATAGAACATTCCCAAAAATAAAATTTAAAAATCAAAATGTTTTAACATTTTAGGCCAATTTGTTTTCTGCTACATATTTTTGGTGAAAAAAATCGCAATAAACTTTTTTTTGATTGGTTTGCGCAAAAGTTATTGCGTCTACTAACTACGGGAAAGATTCGTAATTTTTCATTTTTAAATTTTATTTTTTTTTTACTAGTAATGGCAGCGATTTGCAATTTTTTGCGGGACTGCGACATTGCGGCAGACAGATCAGACCCCTAACTGACATTTTTGACACTTTTGGGGGGACCAGTGACATTACTACAGTAGTCAGTGCTAAAAATATGCACTGTTACTGTAATAATGCCATTGGCAGGGAAGGGGTTAACCCTGTGTGTGATCCAGGGCTTAAATGTGAGCCCTAGGGGAGTGATTCTAACTGTGGGGGGGGGGGCGTGGCTTCTGAAATGACCATAGAGACATGTGATCCTATATAGAAGGATCACATGGGCTCTATGATCATTGCAGGGAGAAGATCGGTCAGCTGTGTTCTTCTCTCTCAGCGGGGAACGATCGCAGGTGTCAGACGGCAATCGGAGCCGCCTGCCCGCTTCATCGGCTTCCCCGCTGACGAGCTGGCCCCCTAGCCTCCTGCTCGCGATGAACTATAACTGTGGCGGGCGTAAAGCGGTTAAAGTACATAATTTTACTTTTTTCATGGAATGCTTTTATAAGACGAATTCTTGAGTAAGACAGTAAAGTCTAAGTTAAAACTTACCTTTCTGGCTTTCAAATTCTATATTTAAACACTTCTTCTCTCTGTTACTCTATTAAGGCTGGGCACTGCAACAACATGCAGAAAGCCAGAGAGCTGTGGGATAACATCATGACCAAAGGAAATTCAAAATTTGCCAATATGTGGTTGGAGTACTACAATCTAGAGAGGTAAGCATTAATGATCTGCAAAGGATTAGCATTTATTTATATTTTAGTTAGTGGATTCGCGGTATGTCCTAATCCTGCAGCCTCTTGGGTTATGTTATGTGGAGATCCCAGGAGGCTGCAGGAGCAGGGACATATCATTCTTGCTTAGGCGAGAATAGCTGCTGGGGAAAGGGCCAGAGGAAATAAAAAAAAAAAAAAAAAACCATGTACACAAAGGGGAGTGAAGGTCTGCTTTAAGTCACTATACTTATTTATATAACATGAATTTAAATTGATCTCCGTTTTTTTTTTTTTTTTTTACCTGTCCACAGTGCAGCACAGCTGCTGCTTCTGCTGTAGTAGTAATAGGAGACCAGAGTTTCAAGGAAAATAATGTTCATTCCTGAAGAAAAGCAGCCTGTCATGGGTCCCAGTGCCTCCATTGATGGTGTCCTTCTTTTTTTTTTTTTTTTTTTTTTACTTATTTTGTGCATGCAAAGATTGATGGGAGATTTTGCAGTGGCTGTGCAGTACTGTCACTGAGGGCTATGTAGTATGGATCTTGCAGGAGTATAGAGAGGTGAATATAAAACTTTGGGGGGGGGGGTGTTGGGTGTAGGCCTAAAGGTTGATTATTCAAAAAGGTTGTATTTTTCTTTGCATTTAGAAGACAAAACTTTTGTGGTAGTCGTAATTTTCGAGTATCATATTTTTTTTTTTTTTTTTTTACCCATTTTTCAAAAATCCCTAATAGTTCCTGCATGTGCAAGCTAAAGTTCTGTAGCATCTAGAACACAATGCATATTGGAATTCTTTATAAACTAACTGTTTTTACAGAGCTCATGGTGATATTCAGCACTGCAGGAAAGCCTTGCATAGGGCTGTCATGTGCACTTCAGACTATCCTGAACATGTGTGTGAGGTTCTTCTTACTCTGGAGAGAATAGAAGGTGGGTTGTGTTTCTATGGCAAACATATAAAAAAGATATTATGCTTCTCATTTATTGTGGAACATTAAAGTTTGTTTTCGTCCACCATTGTAGGGACATTGGAGGACTGGGATACAGCTGTTCAGAAAACGGAAATTAGACTTTCACGAGTCAGTGAGCAGCGTGCAAAGGTCAAGTCATTCTGGAAGATGTCACTATGTTTACTTTATCATTTACTGTCGTGTACCAATGATTTTTTTTTTAAATCTAACTCAATGAGGTCTCCTTCCTCAATCTCCACAGGCTGCCGAAAAGGAAGCGGTACTAGCCAGGCAAGAAGAGGAGAAAGCAGAACATAGGAAAAGATCACGAGCAGAGAAAAAAACAAAGAAGGTTAAAAAGGCAAAACCAGGAGATAAACGCAGAGCTGAGGAGGAGGATGAAGAGGATGAAGAATGGGGGGAGGAGGCAGGTGAGTCTTATCCCTGTAGTGCCTGAATAAGTGGTCACTTTTTAACCAATAAGCACCATCTAGTTACTGACACAAAATATTACTATGTGATCAGGTTCTGCAGTTATAATTATTCACTCTTACACTACCAAATTACAGACCTACTAGTCCATATACAATATATAATGTTTTCTTTCAAGTAGGATTCGTATCTATTTTTGAAGTAAAAAAATCATGTTGCCATCATCCTGCCCATATATAATCATGTTAACCTTGCTTCTACACAGTACAGATGGTTTCCTATTGACAAGCCTAACTCTCTGTGCCTTTGGTTTGTGGAAAATGGAGCTTTCTCCTGATGAATTCATACAAACCTCCTAAAAGGATCACTGCCCTTTTGGCTAAGCGCATAGCCTATACAACCATGTTATTTTTCACTGCCCAGTAATAATCTGAAAACAGCCGTAAAAGCTTCTGATTCCCTAAATTCTGGTGTGCTCTGACTTGGCTGGTGTGTGTGTGTGTGTGTGTGTGTATGTGTATGTATATGTATATAAATATATATATATATATATATATATATATATATATATCATACATATACACAGTATCTCACAAAAGTGAGTACACTCCTCACATTTTTGTAAATATTTTATTTGATCTTTTCATGTGACAACACTGAAGAAATGACACTTTGCTACAATGTAAAGTAGTGAGTGTACAGCTTGTATAACAGTGTAAATTTGCTGTCCCCTCAAAATAACTCAACACACAGCCATTAATGTCTAAACCACTGGCAACAAAGGTGAGTACACCCCTAAGTGAAAATGTCCAAATTGGGCCCAAAGTGTCAATATTTTGTGTGGCCACCATTATTTTACAGCACTGCCTTAACCCTGTTGGGCATGGAGTTCATCATCAGAGCTTCACAGGCTGCCACCGGAGTCTTCTTCCACTCCTCCATGACGACATCATGGAGCGGGTGGATGTTACAGACTTTGCGCTCCTCCACCTTCTGTTTGAAGATCCCCCACATGCTCAATAGGGTTTAGGTCTGGAGACATGCTTGGCCAGTCCATCACCTTTTCCCTCAGCTTCTTTAGCAAGGCAGTGGTCATTTTGGAGGTGTGTTTGGGGTCGTTCTAATGTTTGAATACTGCCCTGCCGCCCAGTCTCTGAAGGGAGGGGATCATGCTCTGCTTCAGTAAGTCACAGTAAATGTTGGCAATCATGGTCCCTCAATGAACTGTAGCTCGCAATTGCCGGCAGCACTCGTGCAGCCCCAGAGCATGACACTCCCACCGCCCTGCTTGACTGTAGGCAAGACACACTTGTCTTTGTACTCCTCACCTGGTTGCCGCCACACACGCTTGACACCATCTGAAACAAGTTTATCTTGATCTCATCTGACCACATGACATGGTTCCAGTAATCCATGTCCTTACTCTGCTTGTCTTTAGCAAACTTGTTTGCGGATTTTTTGTGCATCATCTTTAGAAGAGGCTTCCTTCTGGAATGACAGCCATGCAGACCAATTTGATGCAGTGTGCAGCGTATGGCAGTGGTTCTCAACTCCGGTCCCCGGGACCCACCAACAGGCCAGGTTTGCAAGATAACTAAATTACATCACAGGTGATCTCATTTGCTGCTCAGTGATTGCAGTATTCTAGTCTGCATCCCCCAAGGTAATACTTAAAATCTGGCCTGTTAGTGGGTCCCGAGGACCGGAATTGAGAACCACTGGCGTATGGTCTAATCACGGACAAGCTGACCCCCCACCCCTTCAACCTCTGCAGCAATGGTTGTAGCACTCATATGTTCATTTCCAATAGATAACCTCTGGATATGACGCTGAGCAATGTGCACTCAGCTTCATTGGTTGACCATGGCGAGGCCTGTTCTGAGTGGAACCTGTCCTGTTAAACCGCTGTATGGTTGAGGCCACTGTGCTGCAGCTCAGTTTCAGGGTCTTGGCAATCTTCTTATAGCCTAGACCATCTTTATGTAGAGCAACAATTTTTTCAGATCCTCAGGAAGTTCTTTGCACTGAGGTGCCATGTTGAACTTCCAGTGACCAGTATGAGAGAGTGAGAGCGATAACACAAAATTTAACATACCTGCTTCCCATTCACACCTGAGAACCACTTTAACCACTTAAGCCCCGGAAGATTTTACCCCCTTCCTGACCAGGGTCTATTTTGCGATTCGGCACTGCGTGACTTTAACGGACAATTGCGCGGTCGTGCGACGCTGTACCCAAATGAAATTGACGTATTTTTTTTTTCCACAAACAGAGCTTTCTTTTGGTGGTATTTGATCACCTGTGCTTTTTTTTTTTTTTTTTTGATCATGCGCTATAAACAAAAAAAGAGCGACAACTTTGCAAAAATAACAATATTTTTCACATTTTTTTTTTATATGAAATTCCCCCAAAAAAATGTAAAAATCAAAATGTTTTAACATTTTAGGCCAATTTGTTTTCTGCTACATATGTTTGGTAAAAAAAATCGCAAAAAGCGTATTTTGATTGGTTTGCGCAAAAGTTATTGCGTTTACTAACTAAGGGAAAGATTTTTGTCATTTTTATTGTGTTTTTTTTTTTTTTTTTTTTTTTTTTTTTTTTTAACGAGTAATGGCGGTGATCTGCGTTTTTTTTTTTTTTTGTTTTTTGCGGGACTGCGACATTGTGGCGGACAGATCGGACCCTTGACTGACATTTTTGACACTTTTGAGGGTACCAGTGACATTACTACAGTAATCAGTGCTATACATATGCACTGTTACTGACACTGGCAGGGAAGGGGTTAACTTTATTGGAGAAGGAAGGGTTAAGTGTGTCACTAGGGGCGTGCTTCTAACTGTGATTGGATGTGGCTTTTCATGTAACAGCAGAGATCTACGGTCCTACATAGCAGGACCGTATGATCTCTTGTGTTACACAAGGGAGATTGACAGGTGGCTTTGTTTAAATTAGGCGCCTGCCTTTCTCCCGGTGTAACCGACGATCGCGAGTGAGCGGCGGACATCGGGTCCGCCGCTCACGCGCGCGGGGGGGTCCGTGAGCGAGCGGGAGCGCGCCTCCGGCGGCACGCGCTCGCTCCCTAGAGCCTCACAGGCTAGCGACCTAGTACTACGTCACTTTGCCTGTGAGGGGCTGACTGCCGACGTAGATAGACGTTAGGCAGTCGGCAAGTGGTTAACCCTAACAAGTCACATGACACCGGGGAGTGAAAATGGCTAATGACTTTTGTTGCCAGTGGTTTAGACATTAATGGCTGTGTGCTGAGTTATTTTGAGTGGACATTAAATGTACACTGTTATACAAGCTGTACACTCACTACTTTACATTGTAGCAAAGAGTCATTTCGTCAGTGTTGTCACAAGAAAAGATATAATATTTGCAAAAATGTGAGGGGTGTACTCACTTTTTGTGAGATTATGTAGGTTACATATTGTATATGTTTATACATATACACACACAACTTCTGGTACTTCACTGGTTAATGAGCCTGTCCATTATAGCTGGTGGCAGAGTGAGGTTCTCAACCTGGAAGCCTCTAAAGGAGTTTGAGATATTCTATCTCAGCCTGCACATAACTTGACTTTACATTAAGGATGCAGAAAGCTACACTATTTTGAAGTGTTATTTATTTTGAAGTATTATTTGCACTGACCATTAAAAACAGGATTAACGGTATGGTGGATAATTTCCTTTATTTAGTAGATCGTGTCTGGACAGTTTTTTGCATTTATACTTTGCAGCAGAGCAGCCCAGGAAGAAACACAAAGGAGAAGAAAAGCTGGAAGACAATGAGAAAGATGAGATGGAGACTGAAATTGGACTGTTTGGCAGGAGTACCTCTTCTAAGGCTCAAACTTCTGCCAGGCCCAAGCCCTCTACCACAAAGGAGCCTCCAAAGACTCTGCATGATACACACAAGGACAACATAACTGTGTTTGTCAGCAATCTGTCCTTTTCTATGTCTGATCCAGAACTGCAGCTTAGGAAGGTCTTCTCTGGTTGTGGGGAGATCACTGAGGTCAGAGTTGTCTATAACAACAAAGGCACCTTCCGTGGATATTGTTATGTGGAGTTTACAGATGAAAAAAGTGCTTTGGATGCACTGAAAATGGATCGGCAGGAGATCAATGGGAGGCCGATGTTTGTCTCCCCTTGTGTGGACAAGAACAAGAAGCCAGACTTTAAGGTTTGTATGTGATGTGTACTCGATCTGTACTTGACCTATACTTGATCTGTTGAAACTTTATACATTATTCTAAGGCCACTCTACATTTAATGAGTTTAAAAGGTGGATTTGACTACATTATGGTGGATACCAGCTTTGCCTAAAAAGTTTTGCTGGTGGGGAAGTGATTCACCACTTGAGGGTAGGGCTTTACTAATTTTCTAATATTCTTAGTGTATGTTTTTTACCCCTTATGGGTTTTGTTTGTGAATATCTCACCAGTCCTTAAGTGCTGCTATATTTCTCAATGAACAATTAAGAAAAATAGTATTATTGTACTTGTCATAAAATCCGTTCCTTAGAATTCAGAAAAATGGAAAGTGTACCCCTTTAAGACTACAATTCTTTCCAACCCAGACCTTGCCAGTAGTCGCAAGCAGTCCAAAGAGGAGAGATGGCAAGGGAGCTTTGCCCCTTAAAATGACTCAGGGAAAACTTTTTTTACAGTAAGTACCTAGTAAAAATCCTGTTTTGTTCATTGTCCATTGAGGGGCACTGCTTGATAGTGTTAAGCAACATGGGGACATCTAAAAGCAGTCCAAATAGAGCAGTGGGTACACCCAAACAACACAAGTGAACCAGCCTAGAAGAAAAACAATACAAGGGAAAAACAAAGGCAATAAACTGCAGTTTGCAGAACCTTTTCAAAGAAACTGGCGTCAGGAGGCAGATGCAGCCTTGCAGATCTGAGTCACAGAGGCCTGATGAAGCGAAAAGGTCTTTATAGGAAAAGGAGGCACTTTGTCACAACTCACAGGCCACTAAACCTGTCAAATCCTGTTTAAGAAATTGTGGAACTGGAAGAAGAAGCAGTGGCCAAGAGAAAAATCATGGTAGCCCTCAATGAATCCAAACAAAATAATTTTTTGGTATTACCCAACGCTGGATGCAAAGAAGGTAACACAAAATTATCCTTAAGATGAAAAGGAAATAAAGGAGGTCATTGAGCTCAAAATAGCCTTTACTTTTGTACTAATAGGGCTCCTTACAAGACAATGCTGGGAAGTCCTCAGTAGCCAAAGTGATGGCCAAAATCATAGTCACCTTGTTGGATTATGTTAAAGAAATGTCTGAAATAGGTTCAAATTGAGATTTTTGTAACACAAGAAAGACTAGGTTTAAATCTCAGCGTTGGCGTATGGGACGAATAGAGGGACCAACAGGTGTGCAATAAATGTACAAATTATTGGATTGGTAGCAGGAAGTTGTTGGGAAAAAAAAAACAGGGCAAACACATGACCCCTGATGATGCTAAGGGATAAACATTGTTTTACCCCAACTGAAAGAAAGAGAGTACGCAACCCACCGAAAAGACCCACAAAGAAGCTCCCAAAGTCTCAAATCATCCACGTTTGTGGATAAATCTTGTGGGAGGTAGATTTTTGAGTTTTAAGCATGGTGAGGGTAGCAAATTCCACAATACTAACCGATTGGCTAACTGATAAAAAAGGTCATAGTACCACACATTTCAGAGCAAAGAGACTAACAGGAATGCCCTTGCTTTTGATTCGGTGAAATACAGGCGGTAGTGGCTAAATGGAGGGAAGACCTATATCGGGGCACATTGATTCCATGGTGTCACCAAGGTGCCATTGGATCCTGTTCTCTGGAGAAAAGTCTGTCCAGCTTTTTGTTGAATTGAGATGTTCGCAGATCCACCTCTGCCATCCTCCAATGCAGGCATACAGTATATGTTGCAAATCCTGCCTTTAACAGAATAGAAAACTCTCATTAGGTACACCATAATTTTGTTAACTACATATTTCACTTAGGTGTTCAAGTATAGTGCCTCTTTGGAGAAACACAAGTTGTTTGTTTCTGGGTTACCATTTTCCTGCACCAAGGAAGAAGTGGAAGAAGTCTTTAAAGAACATGGCACTATCAAAGGGATCCGCTTAGTGACCAATCGCTCCGGGAAGCCAAAGGTAATATTTTAATGTGTGTGTGTGTGCATGTGCATGTGCATGTGTGGGTGTATATTTAAAATTGGGCAGAAAGTGGTTAAATTTTTGTTAAAATTGAAACATGTAAATTAGTCTCTGAGGACAATTCACTAAGCAATATTTTACCGCATCTGAGTATGCGGTAAAATAACGCACAGCGTTTTTTTTAAAAAAAAAAACATATTCTCAAAAACTCTCTTTTTAAAACTTCCCATGCGTAAGAATTCTGAATTAAACTTTAAATACCGCATGAAAACACGCAGTAAGTTATCGTAAGTATCTTAAAAATAGAGAGGGGCTGAACACCACCACCCTGTTTGGTTTGCAGCATCTGTAGCATGCACAGAGCAGCAAAACTGATGTTTCTAAAGAGGAAAAAGAAAAGTCAAATCCCATTTATTGATTTTGAGATTGATTTTTTAAAAAAGTACAGCGTGGGGTCCCCCCCCCAAATCCATAGCAGACCCTTAGCCAAGCATGCATGCTTTGGGACGGGAGGCCCCCCAAAGCAAAGGGCCTCATCACCACAATCTGGTTGTTGTGGGGGTATGCGGGCAGGGGGCTTATCGGAATCTGGAAGCCCCCAGGTCCCGCCACCACCCCCTTATGTGAACAAGTATTACTCCTGTCTTCTTTTTTACACTCTTTTTGGTGAATGGGTAGGGTACCCTACCTATTCACCAAAAAAGTGTAAAAGTAAAGACAGGAGGCAGTTTTTTGACAATCCCTTCATTAAAAAATAAATGTCCCTCGATGTAGAATTATTGTCAATCATAACGCCTGCCGCAACACCAACACAGAAAAAGAAATGAACATTAAAAAAAGTACTTCATGAGCTGAGTGGGTTATGCTGCCACCTGCAGGAGTAGTCTAGGCAGTACGTTCGTACAAAGCTTTTAACATATACACGCCCACGGGGCTGTCCCTCCAGGCGTAACCCCCACAGCCATAGCCCAGCACATCAGTTTGTTTCTGCCTAGAGAAGGAGTAGGACCTAGGTTTCCTGCTGGGACTCCGGTCTCGGTTTTTTTATTCTTTTCAGAATATTTTCTTTTATTTCTCTTTGGTCACTTGCTAGCTAGGAATTAGGGAAGAATTTTCCTGGTGATCTACAAGCAAGGATGCCGACTGGGGCTTCACACTGGATAATGTAGATCCTTATGGTCCCCCCAGTTTGGCCTATGAGCGTAAGCAGGTTATAGTCCCGACCTAGGCCTAGCCACGACAGTGCCCCTTTTCCGGATGGGGACGAGCCTGTGAGCGGATGCTAGTACCGCTGGGCTGGCAGCACCACACTTCCAGTGGGAGGCAGTTTGCCCTGAGCGGAGCCCACCCGGTCCATGGTATGGTGAGTAAATGTGCCCCCCTTTGCCCCTGCTGGCCTTGGGGGGATGTGGGCCCTCTCCTGGGAATAATGGGATTTATGCCTCTCAAAAGATCCACCTGGCCTGCCCGGTCTGTGTGTCCTACCCTCCCCCCTTTCCTGTCCCTGCGGTGGCTGTGCGTCTGGAGCGCCTGGCGCCCTGGGGGGGGGGGGGGTAGGGGGGGACATTGTACCTTGGGCTTGCTGGTACCTGTTGTAGTTCCTGAGGCCTCCATGTGTCGGTCCCTGGCCGCATGGCTCTCCGTGGGCGCCACCATCTTAAGTGTGGGCAATGTGATTTTTTTTTTTTTTTTTTTCCCACCCATAGACTTGTATGGGGCAGCTATTTTCCATGAGCTTCCTATTGATCTGTATGGGCAACCATTTTTGTGTAGCTCTTGTGCTATGCTGAGCAGCGTGACCTTTCTTTAGACGTCATCACTTCCTGTGCATTTGTTTCCTGCTGCTGGCCGAGGTCACTACCTGTCTTTCTCTCCATGCTGCTGGAACGATCAGGACCCTGCAAACCGCTGTGATCGGTGGTGGGTGCTGCGATCGGCGCTCTTAAAGCGACAGTACTCCGGTTTTTGCAAATTGCAATATGGAGTCCCAAACTGAGAAATCCTCCTCAGACCCACTCTGTGTGACTCCCAGATAGTCCGGATCGCAGTCACTGGCCGCGATTTCAGCAGCTCTGGAAAGCCTGGCGACTAAAGCTGATTTAGTCATGAAAAAGATTGATAGCAGAAAACGGCTGCTGCCTCCTCCATCTATGGAGGTGTCTTCTGATTCAGAGGCTGAAGAGGTTGCCCCGGATGCTCCCCTACCCGAGGGGTCGCTGTCCTCACAGTCAGATGGTGAAGAGGATCTGTCTTCAGCTGCAGAGCAGGAACCCGCTTTAGTGGAAGCCCTGATTATTTAATTACGGGATACCTTAAAATTGGCTGATGAGCCCACGCCGGCAGGGATGCGGGTGGCTTTTGGCTCCCAGAAGTCTCCAAAAGCTGACAGGGTTTTCCCTTGTTCCGACACTTTTCACGATATTGTGAATGACCAATGGCGGCGCGTTAAGCATGTATTAGTGGTGCCAAAACCCTTTAAATGCCGGTACCCTTTTGCTGAAAAGGTCTCCAACCGTTGGACGGTGCCATCTAGAGTGGACCATCCTGTTGCCAGAGTAAACAAATCTACCCTTGTGTCTGTATAAGATTCCCTTGTCTTTACGGATCCGGTGGACAGGCGGGTGGAATTCCTTTCCTGCCATCTGCACGTGCTGGCGAGTTCCATTCTGAAACTGGTTTTTGTGTCTGTGTTAGTCTCACAGACGGTCACGGAATAGATTAGGGGTGTGCGGGAGTCTTTGGACCCCAAGATTGTTCCGCTGGAACTGTTGGACCTGGCGATCCAGGCTCTGGTGTTCCTATGTGATGTGTCTAAGAATGTGGCTCCCCTGGCGGCCAGGGTTTCGGCCGTGGGCATTGTTTTAAGGTGCATGGTTTGGCTGAAGAGCTGGTGGGCTGACCAAGCTTCTAAGAAAGCCCTAGCTGATCTCCCCTTTCTGGGAGAGCGTTTGGCAACTCATTGGATGAGTTGATCAGGGGCCTGACTGGTGGGAAGAGTACTCTTCTTCCTCAATCCTCCAAGGGTAAGACAAACCCGTACTAAGCGGGGTCCCTCCTTTTCTGCTCTGTTTTATTCGTGCCTCCGGGGTAAAGAAAAAGGTAAGCTGTTCAGAGATTCTGGAGGGGCTAAAAAGCATTGGGGCAAGCCCAAGGCCGGTCAGTACTGTGCTGCTGACAAGTCTTCTTCAGCATGAAGGGGCTCCCTCATCTGTCTTGGGTAGGGGGATATCTGCGCTTCTTTCAGGAACCCTAGACTTCCTTCATTCAGGACGTTTGGGTTCGCAAATTGATTTGCTCCGGGTACAAGATCGACTTCTGGTCCCGGCCAGGGGACAGGTTTTTTCAGTCAAATCTTCACTTGTCTCCAGAGAGTTTGAAGGATCTGCAGGAGGCTGTGCGAAATCTCTTGGCTCAGGGGGTGATTGTGCCGGTTCCTCCGCAGGAACGCTCTCAAGGTTTTTATTTAAACCTGTTCACGGTGCCCAGAAAGAAGGGCAAGGTGTGTCCAATCCTGGACCTCAAGGCTCTGAACCGCTTTGTGCGGGTGCAGAAGTTGCGAATGGAGTCCATTCGGTCAGTGGTGGCATCATTGAATCAGGGGGATTTTCTGGCCTCCATCGATCTCAAAGATGTGTATCTCCACGTCCCCATATATTCGAGGGACATCAGCGATTCCTCCACATTGCGGTGGCAGAGGAGCACTTTCAATTTGTGACTTTACACTTTGGTCTCGCCTCAGCTCCTGGAATTTTTACCAAGGTCCTAGCCCCTGTTCTGGCCTTGTTACGTCGACGAGGTATCGCCATTGTGGGATATCTGGACAATCTGCTGTTGTGAACCGTCTCCCATTCGGATCTGCTGGACAACATCTCTATCACCATTCAGACCCTTCAAGAATTCGGGTGGACGATCAATTTAAAAAAATCTGCTCTGACACCATCCGTGCGGATCACTTATCTGGGGCTGATCCTTGACTATGCTCTGGCGAGGGATTTCCTTCCCTTGGACAGGCTTCAGTAGTTGCAAAGGGCGGTCCTATTGCTGATGGAGACCGATCAGTCCTCCTTGCGGGCCTGCATGAGGGCCATGGGTCTGATGGTCTCGACCTTCGAAGCAGTCCCATTTGCTCAGTCTCCCACGAGGCAGTTGCAGAATTAGATTCTGCCAAAATGGAACAGGGATCCTCGGTCGTTGGACCTGAAGGTTTGGTTGAGCCATCTCACAAAGTCTGGTCTCTTGGTGGTTCCTGTCTCCTGTCTTGTGCTAGGGCAAGTCCTTCCTGCTGGTGTTGTGGATGGTGGTCACCATGGATGCCAGCCTGTCGGGCTGGGGTGGAGTGCTGGGGAAGCTCTGTGCCCAGGGGACTTGGGTGACGGAGGAATCTTCCTGCCGATCAATATTCTGGAGCTGAGAGCGATCAAGCTCTGCCTGCTTCACTGGATGGGTCGGCTACGCGGCTTTCCGGTTCGGATTCAGTCAGACTATGCCATGGCCGCGGCTTACATCAATCATCGAGGGGGCACCAGGAGTGCCCAGGCGGCCAAGGAGGTGGCCGAGATTCTAGTGTGGGCAGAGCACAGTGTTCCATCTCTCTCCGCTGTACACATCCCGGGTGTGGAGAATTGGCAGACAGATTACCTGAGTCGTCAGGTGCTGAATCAAGGGGAATTGTCCCTTCATCCGGAGGTGTTTCATTTCCTGTGTGCCCGGTGGGGGACTCCGGAGGTGGATCTGTTTGTGTCTCGCCTCAGCAGGAAAGTTCAGCAGTTTGTGGCCAGGTCTCGGGATCCTCTGGTCGACGCCACAGACGTTCTGGTGGCTCCTTGGAGCCAGTATTGCCTAATCTATGCCTTTCCTCCGCTTGTACTCCTGCCAAGGCGATGGAAGGCATTCCGGTCATTCTGGTGGCACCAGACTGGCCTCGGCGGTCTTGGTAGGCAGAACTGGTAAAAATGATCTTGGATCCTCCATGGCGTCTTCCTCTGTGGGAAGATCTACTGTCTCAAGGACCGATCTTCCATCCTGCTTTACGGTCGCTGGTTTTAACGGCTTGGCTGTTGAAAGCAAGGTGTTGAGGGAAAAAGGTCTCTCTGACTTAGTGATTCCTACCCTCTTGAAAGCCAGGAAGTCGACTACCAGGAAGATCTACCATCGTATGTGGAAATCGTACATTTCATGGTGTGAATCGATGCAGCTGCACCCTCGCTTGTTCTCTAAAGTTTGGGTTTTGGCCTTTTTGCAACGGGGGGTTGAGCAGCGCTTGGCGTTGGGTGATAGAGAAAATAAGATTTTTTGTAAGATCTTACCGTGAAATCTTTTTCTCTGATGTCCATCGACAGACGCAGCACCCTCCCCTCTGAATGGGGATGGTTCTTTTGTCTTCACTGCTTGCAACTAAACTGATGTGCTGGGCTGTGGAGATTATGCCTGGAGGGACAGCCCCGTGGGCGTGTATATGTTAAAAGCTTTGTACTAACGTACTGCCTAGACTACTCCTGCAGGTGGCAGCATAACCCACTCAGCTCATGAAGATGAGGCTGCGTCTGTCGATGAACATCAGAGAAAAAGATTTTATGGTAAGATCTTAAAAAATCGTTTTTTTTTTTTCTTTAGAAATGTCAGTTTTGCATGCTACTTTACAAGGGGACCACCCAGGCACTTAAAAGGATTTTTCATTTTTATTGTTGCACTTTAAGCATCTTTAAAAATCACTGCTCCTGAAAAAAAGTTTTTTTGCATTGATACATGTCCCCCAAGGCAGTACTGGGGCCCCCATACCCCTTTTATAGCCAGTAACTTGCATATGAGCCTTTTTTTAAACCAACCAGTACTTATAAACTTCCCGCAAACTGACGTACCTGTACGTCGGCTTGTAGAAGTGGTTGTACCGGGATGATACCTGAAGGTGCAGGCATCAACCCGGTACAGTTTTTTAGAGCCAGTAGTCAGCTTTCAGGAGATAACAATCAATGTGGCTCAGCAGCTGCCCAGCCGTTACCCTAGTGAGCAGGAGGGGACGTTCTCTCCCACCCCCCCCCCCCCACCCCCCGTGTTCCGTGCCTCTGCCTGGGTCTCCCGGTCCCACCGGGAGACCCGAGCAAACAGCCGACACGTCCGCACAATGTCCCTTCCGGTTTACTCGGCTGCCAATGGCGCCGATTTAAAAAAAAAAAAATGTCCGTATTCAAAAATGCAGATTTCTGCGTTTTAAATACTTTGAAGTGCAGTGGAGAGGTCTGGGGGTTGCCCTTGTCTCGCAAAAACATTGACTGAGTGGGCTAAGTTGCTATGCCGTGACCTGGAGGGGAAAGAACCCCCCCCGCCTTTGCGGAGCTGTTGGACCAGTTGATGCTGGGGCTGCAATTTGTTTGCGATGCCGCTGCTCCCATATGAGCCGACTGTCGGTTTCGACAGTGGTCCTCCGGCGTATACTTTAGCTGAAGTGCTGGTCTGCGGATCAGACCTCAAAGAAGGCCTTGACTGATCTACCTTTTCAAGGTGATTGTCGGTTTGGGGCTACTCTGGATGACATTATAAAAAGTCTCACAGGGGGTAAGAGTACCTGCCTCCCGAAGGCTAACAAGGGTAAGGACCCTCATCACAGACGGGGTCCCTCCTTCTCAGCACACAAGAAGTTTTTTCGTCCCTCAGGGTCAGTCAATAAGGCAAAGACCTTCAAGACTCCCTCGGGCAGTTCCAAATGACCCTGGTCTGGCAAACAAAAATCTAGTTTCTCCAGACCGGAGTACAAGGCCACCACAAGAGGAATGGGTTCAGGCGGTCATACGGTCTGGTTACAAGATCGAGTTTCGGTCCGTACAACCGGTAGGGTTTTTCCCTTCCAATGTGCGACTGTACCCGGATCGCTTACAGGCTTTCTTTGGGGCAGTTCAGGACCTGGTACAACATGGAGTAATAGTTCCGGTTCCGTGCACGGAATGTTTTCAGGGTTTTCATTCAAACCTGTTTACAGTTCCCAGGAAGGAAGGCAAGGTGCATCCGATCCTGGACCTGATAGCACTGAATTGCTCTGTGCGAGTTCAAGAATTCTAGATGGAATCAGTTTGCATGGTTGTGGCTTCCCTACATCAGGGGGATTTCCTGGCCTCCATAGACAGCAAAGATGCCTACCTTCACATCTCAATATGTGCAGGACACCAATGGTTTCTCCATTTTGCCATGGAGGATCACTATCAGTTTGTGGCGTTACCCTTTGGTTTCACCTCTGCTCCTCGGGTCTTCACAACAGTGTTTGCTCCGGTCCTGGCGCTGTTGCGGCAGCGGGGGGTATCGGTCCTGGGTTACCTGGACGATCTGCTTTTACGTGCAGAGTCTCCTACAGTGCTGGAAATAAGATTGGAGATCACCGTGAGAACTTTGGAGGAGTTCGGGTGGATTCTGAACCTTCAGAAGTCATCCTTGGTCTCTTCCATGAGACTGGACTATCTGGGTCTGACTTTGGACTCGTTCTCAGCCAGGGTGTTTCTTCCTCCGGAAAAACTTCAGACTCCAGACCGTGGTTCAGCTGTTGCTGCCTGGCAAATGGGCGTCCCTTCGGACCTATATGAGAGTTCTGGGACTAATGGGGTCATCCTTCCAGGCGGTCTTCTTTGCTCAATTCCACACGAGGATCATCTAGAAGGAAATCCTTCTCAAATGGAACAAGATCCAGCTGAGCTAGGTGGCCAGGGAGTCCCTGGTATGGTGGCTTCGGTCCCCGATGCTCAAGCTAGGAAAATTCTTCCTCCCTGTGTATTGGACGATTGTCACCACGGATGCCAGTCTGTCCGGGTGGGGAGGGGTTCTCGGCAGGTTTTCTACTCAGGGAGTCTGGTGCCTGGAAGAGTCCAGGTTACCGATCAATGTTCTTGAACTGAGAGCGCTCAGGCTTTGCCTAGTCCACTGGACCGAGCACCTGCAGTGTTCTCTGGTGTGCATTCATGTGAACAATGCCACGGCGTGGCTTATGTCAATCACCAAGGGGGCACCAAAAGTGTCCTTGCGGCTTTGGAAGTGGCAGGCATCCTTCGGTGGGCCGAACGCTTTGTTCCAGCTCTCTCCGCTGTTCACATTCCAGGAGTGGAAATTTGGCAGGCGGATTACCCCAGCCAACGGGCTTTGGATGCAGGGAAATGGTCTCTTCATCCAGAGGTGTTCCAGCAGTTGTGCCTTCGTTGGAGCACTCCAGATGTAGATCTGTTGGCGTCTTGGGTCAACGGAAAAGTACAGAGGTTTGTGGCCGCTCCTGGGACCCTTTGGCGGACGCCGCAGACGCGCTGGTGGCCCTATGGGGTCAGTATCCGCTGATGTATGCCTTTCCTCCTCTCAAGTTTGCTGCCAAGTCTCTTCGCAGGATCAAGGCGGAAGGGATTCCGGTCATTCTTGTGGCTCTGGACTGGCCTCGCCGAGCTTGGTACGCCAACCTGGTCATATGCTAGTCGCAGACGCTCCTTGGAGACTTCCTCTCGGGGAGGATTTACTGTCTCAAGGGCCAATCGTCCATCCTGCTTTATGGTCGCTGACTTTGACGGCTTGGCTGTTGAAAGCCAGGTGCTGAAGGACAGGGGATTGTCTGCTTCAGTGATTCCCATTTCACTAAGTGAGGAATGCAACTTCTCTGAAGATTTCTCATCTTATGTGGAATTTGTATATTGCGTGGTGTGAGTCTCTTGGGGCCCCCCCTCGTTCTTACTCGGTGGCTCGGATCTTGGCCTACCTTTAACGGGGAGTTGATCAACAGTTGACCTTGAGTACTATCAAGCGTCAGGTTTTGGCCTTGGCAATTTTCTTCCAAGGGCCATTAGCCACCTATTCCCTGGTGCATAACTTCACCCAGGGGGTGCGACATTTGGCTCCTCCAGTGCGACCTCCGGTACCACCTTGGGACCTTTAATTTGGTGCTGTCGGTTTTTCAGAAACCTCGTTTTGCTAGTATTCGGCAGATTCCCCTGCTGTCCTTACCCCAGAAGGTGGCCTTCTTGGTGGCTATTACTTCTGCACACAGGGTGTCTGAACTGGCGGCCTTATTCTGCCGTTCTCTCTATCTGGTGGTTCACCAGGATAAAGTGGTACTTCGTCCGGATCCGTCCTTCCTTCCGAAGGTGGTTTCCAGTTTTCACTTTTACACAATTTAAATGAGGACATCGTGTTACTCTGTGTCCTAAGCCACAACATCCTAAGGAATTTTCACTACATACTCTGGATGTGGTTCGGGGAATCAGGGAGTACTTGGAGACTACTGAGTTTTTTTTCAGAGTCTGCTTCTTTGTACTCACAGATGGTCCAAAGACAGGGCTGCCTGCATCTGCTGCGACGGTTTCCAGATCGATCAGACAGACAATTGTGCAGGCTTATTCAATTTAGGGTCAGGTTCCTCCTTTCCCTGGTAAGGCGCATTCTACTTGGGCGCTTAGTGCTTCCTGTGCTTTTCCCCATCAGCCATCTGTGGTTCAGGTTTGCAAGGCGGCTACCTGGTCGTCTGTTGATACCTTCACAAAATTTTATAAGGTGGATGTGCTGGCATCTGCAGATGCCTCTTTTGGCCGCAAAGTTTTGCAGGCTGCTGTTTAAGGGGGCTTCTTAGCCTTCCTTGAGGGTGTTTCATTTTTTTTTTTTTTTTCAGGTGTTCCTCATCTTTTGTTTTGAGGAGTTCTATGTTGCCTAGTTGGCTATGTTTAGCCTTGGGGACTTAATTTTCTGCTGTTCCCACCCCTCATTTTATGGCACTGCTTTGGGATGTCCCTACTGATATGCTTCAGAGACTGCGTCCGTCAATGAACCATAGAGAAAACTGGAATTTTGACTTACCGTAAAATCCTTTTCTCTTAAGCTCATTGACAGACGCAGTACCCGCCCCTCTATTTTGAGTTGGGTTGGTATTACTTCTCTGACACTGCTTTGATACAAAACTGACATCCTATGCAGGAAGAGAGAGTGTGTACCCTCTGGGACTGCCCATAGGCGTAGCCAGAACTTTTTTTTGTCTAGTGTCCTACTCCTGTAGGGGGCAGTGTAACCCTACTGATGTGCATCAGAGACTGCTTCCGTCAATGAACTTCAGAGAAAATGATTTTACGGTAAGTCGAAAATCCAGTTTTTTTTTTTTTTCTTTCTTTTTAAAGCGCCATATGTAAGTCCCGCAACTGAAAACTGTGTTCAAATCACACATGTGAGGTATCACCGCAATCGCCAGAGTGCGAGTAATAATTTTATAAAAAGACCTCTGTAACTCTAAACTGGTAACCGTTAAGAATGTTTATACGTCGCCTATGGAGATTTTTAAGTACCGTAGCTTGTCGCTATTCCACGACAGTGCGCAATTGCAAATTGTAACATGTTAGGTATCTATTTACTCGGCGTGACATCATCTTTCACAATATACAAAAAAATAGGGCTTAATTTACTTTTTCGTTTTTTTAGATTCAGTGAAATTTATTTTTTCCAACAAAATTGCGTTTGAAAGACCAAAATCCGCATGACAAAAAATATTGCAACGACCGCCATTTTATTCTCCAGTGTCTTTGCTAAAACTATATATATATATATATATATATATATATATATATATATATATATATATATATATAATATAAAATGTTTGGAGGTTCTCAGTAATATTCTAGCAAAAAAATACTGATTTTATCTTGTAAACAACCTGTCCGAAATAGGATTGGTCCTCAAGTGGTTAATTACCGCACGCATTTATTGATTTCCTTTTGTGAATTGACTTTATTGCCTTTTTCTGCTGTATTTAACAAACATTTTTGGTGTTTGCGTTAAATAGCGCATACAAGCAACAGTGACCTTGACATTTTCATGTTAAGTGGTCACATTAGTCTTAATGCATGCGATAACCCTTAGTGAATTGCACCCTCTGATTAATTTTGAGCATTGGGCACAGGAGGTTGGATCTTATTTTTAAGCTGGTTGTAACTGAATTTGTTTATGTATATGTACTTAAACTATACTTTCAAGATATTTATTTTATTTAAGAGCTTAGATTGTTAAACCATTGCTAAAGTATTATGTTTGTCTACAAGGAGCTTCTAACTCATTTTGAGTGTAGAGCACGTTTCTTTCAGCTTTGCAAAGCTTTTAAAGCTGATTTTTTTTTTTTTACTTTTCTATTTAAAGGGAATTGCATATGTTGAATATGAAAATGAGGCACAGGCCTCGCAAGCTGTGATAAAACTGGATGGTGCCAGGATGGGTGACCAAAGGATTCAAGTGGCAATTAGCAATCCTCCTATGAGAAAACAGCCAGATGCCCTAGAATTTGCACAGTCTAATAGGCCTATGATGCCACGACAAATATATGGAGCGTAAGTATAATAATTTCTTTAAAGTAACCCCTCCCCTTATTTGTTCTAAATGACAAATTTGCATGCTGTAACATTCGTTTTTTCTCTGTTGTTTGAAAATGTTATTAAAAAGTAGGGATAGACCTGGTTTTTTCAGGGCCGATACCGATATTTTGGTCACAATGTGTCGGTATCGGCCGATATGGGCCGATATTTTGTACATTTAAAGTTTTGAAAAATAAAGACAATTTTTGACACAAATCTGGTACTGAACATGTTAATTTTTGTTTAATGCTTAATGGCTGGCTGGCTGGCACCCTGCGGTGGGTGGGTGGCTGGCTTGCTGGCACCCTGTGGTGGGTGGGTGGCTGGCCGGCACCCTGTGGTGGGTGGGTGGCTGGCCGGCACCCTGTGGTGGGTCGGTGGCTGGCTAGCACCCTGTGGTGGGTGGGTGGCTGGCTGGCACCCTGTGGCGGATGGCTGGCTGGCACCCTGTGGTGGCTGGCACAGGGGCTGGCTGGCACCCTGTGGTGGGTGGCTGGCTGGCACTCTGTAGTGGGTGGGGGGCTGGCTGGTACAGGGCCTGTGGGTGGCTGGCTGTCTGGCACCCTGTCTGTGGGTGGCTGGCTGTCTGGCACCCTGTCTGTGGGTGGCTGGCTGTCTGGCACCCTGTCTGTGGCTGGCTGGCTGTCTGGCACCCTGTCTGTGGCTGGCTTTCTGTCTGGCACCCTGTCTGTGGGTGGCTGGCTGCCTGGCACCCTGTGGTGGGTGGGTGGCTGCCACATGGGCTGTGGGTGGCTGGCTGGTACAGGGCCTGTGGGTGGCTGGCTGGCTCGCTGGTACAGTGCCTGTGGCTGGATGGCTGGTACAGGGCCTATGGATGTGGGTGACTGGCTGGCACTGGGCTGCTGTGGGTGGGTGTATGGCTGTGATACACTCCTGCGAGACTAGTCCAGACTCCAGACGAGGCTGCCCAAGGCGAGGGAGGTGGCCTAAGAAGGCAGAATGACGTCACAAAAATATCGGCAATATCGGCCAGTTTCGGGGCCTTGCCGATAATCAGTCTATCCCTATTAAAAAGGACCTGATTTAAAAAAAAAAAAAAAAAAAAAAGTAACCCTTTCCCATGCTAATCATCTTGGTAATTCCCAATTTAAGCCCTTTATGAAGCCATAAAAGCCTCCTTCTCAGAATCTTATCAGCCAACCAGTGTAACCTCCAATGCATGCATATGGAGCACTTCACTGATTTCAATAGAAAGCCTTTTTATTAGGCCTTGCTAGGTCCTCCAATCAAATTCATGGAGCTTGCAGCCAAGATAAGGCGGCACCCCAAAGATCAATAAAGCCCTGTTGCTAAGTGTATGCCATTATCAAAATGTTTAGCATGTGCAGGGAGACGCTAATGGATACTCTCACTGGAAATCGTTTACTGGACTAGTTGTTTGTGTGTATTAATGGCAATTCACCAGGATCCCCCGTATTTATTTTTTATTTTTTTAGTAAATATTAGAAAAAATATTGCCCCATTCCATAAGAGATACCTCCTAAAGCAGACTAATGTAAGGTGTTTCCAAAAAAGGATATCATTTTGATGGATTTAAGAACTGATAGATGGTAGGTCATGGTAGGTCCTCTCCTCTGGACTTTCCTAAGCAGTATTTTTGGAAGATGCTGAAGTCAGAGGGTCAGCATAATGGGCAGGCATCTAGCATATTTCCCTCTTAACAGGTTTAACATTGAAGAGGGTTAGAGAAACAAGCCATAATTTTATTGTAAACATTTTTTTTTTTTTGTTCATAGAAGAGGAAAAGGAAGAACCCAAGTGGCCCTTGTACCCCGTTCCCTGCATCGTCAGAATGCTCCAGCAGCCACAAAAACAGAGAATGGCACCCCTCAAGCACAGACGGAGTCTTTGCCTGGAGGTGAAGGAGAGCACCAGAAAATGTCAAATGCGGACTTTGCCCGATTGTTGCTTGGAAAGTAACCAAGAAGCAGGAGACCGGAACTTGCATCACAAATGTGAAGAGAAATACTTTGTTTTACAGTTTATTTTTGTTTTTCTAGTTACACTTTGACTTCCCTTTTTATGTTTTAATAGCACAGACTGCAGGCTTCCTCATTTTCCTCATATTGAGGCAGGCAAGGCAATGTAGAGGCAGCTATATTGGTCTGTTTTGGATATGTTTTTACACTTGTTATCGCAGAAAGTTTTTTGCTTGCATATTATTGCGAAGGCCACAGTGGAGAAAGCCCAAAAAAATGGGTATTTTTATATGTATTACTTTCCATGTCATGTGTTTTTTTTTTTTTTTTTTCCCTCAGAATTCAAAAGTCGTTTTGTGTTGGACAAAACTGGATTAAAATATTTGCTGTTTTGAAGTCATTCTATCCATTGTGCTTTTCTCGTTTTAAGTATTTTATTAGAGTTATGTACATACAATAGATACAACAGAAGCGTAAAAAGGATACAACAAAAATGTAAAGAAGATACTGGGCAAATGGTATACAAGATATAGAGAGAGTCAATGAGCGATAATGAAAAGTTAATAAGTATAATAAATAATGTAGAAGTGGAAGTCAATGGGGTTGCAATAATAGGAATAGCGTGTCCGTGTTCTCCCTATGGGTCACCCCTAATGGGTTCAAGCTGTGACCCAGAAGGAGAACAGGTAATGGGAACCTTCCACAAATAAAGGATCTTTGAAAAAGTTACATATCTTGACTAATAAAATTATCCCATAGAACATATGAAGAACATCCTAATATAGCATGGCACATAATCATCCAATTGTTCAAAATAAACGAGGACTCAAATCTAGTAGAGAAAGTAAATTGTTGTATCGAAAGATTACTAGAAACCAAATAATAAAAAGAAATGGAGGGAATGAGTAGAAAACAGAAGGCAAGAATGCCAGAAAGGAAAAAGAGTGGCAGATATAGAAAAGAAGTGGGAACAATTATCGGGAATAAGTCAAGGCAGAAAGAAACAATATAATAGGATGTGTAGGAATGTTACCAATAAAGTAAAACCGCTTCATTGAAGTCTGGGGGAAGCATCTTGGTAATCCAAGGTTTCCAAAGAATGTTGAATTTAGTGCCATTATCCAAGGCCGACATCTTGTCATGTATCATCGAAATTTCTCTGTTGCTCATTGACAGACGCAGTCTTCTTGATTAATATCAAATCGGGTTATGCTGCCCTCTACAGGAGTAGGACTAGGCAGAAGGAAAACGTTCTGGCCACACCTGAGGGGCAGTCCCAGAGGGTATATCCTCTCTCTCTCTGCTACAGGAAGTCAGTTTTTTTCTGTCTAGTTAGGAGTAAGGACCTAAAGTTCCTTGCTGGGATCTTTGGTCCTGGCAAGATTTTTTTTAGAAACTTTTTTAGGCAGCTTTTTTTCTCCAGTTCCTGTGAGATCTTCAAGCATGCTGAGATCCAGTGGTCACCCCAGTCAGCCTGCGAGCGCGTGCAGGCCCTAGCTCCGCGCTGGGTCGGCCGCGACATAGTCCCACTGGACAGGGACTGACCCTACGAGTTAAACGTCTCGCCTGGACGCCAACGACCAGTTGGAAACTGAGTCACGGCGTCCGTATTGGTCGACAGCCCCCCCCCACTTCGGTGGAGAGGGGTCCTGTCAGGAGTTGGCGCCCGCCTGGTTCCGGTATGGTGAGTAAAATGTCCCCCCTCTCCCCCTACGGGTGTGTTGGTGGACGCGGGCCCCTCCCTGGGATGGTCACTATCCTATAACAGGTGTTACAAATCCCCCATTTGAGTGTGATTTTGTGTATAAGAAACCAGGAGGCTTGGTTTGGGAGCTGACTATCTAAAGTCACTGTATGAGGGTGCACTGTTTAAGGACCATGACTGAAGTCAGTGGCTGGCATTACTGTGAATGATGGCCAGGTATGTGGGATAGATCCTACCTGATCATAAGGCTGCAATACAGGCCGATGCCTGGGCCTAGATTACCGCCATCCGCAGGCTGCCATCCGTCCGCAGGTCGCCATCCTCCCACACCTCCCGCAGGCCGCCGCCATCTTCCCATAGGTGACAGGCCGCCGCCATCTCCCGCAGGTCGCCCGAGGCCGCCATTTTGGCTAAGCCTCGTGTCTCCTGCATGGGGGCGGCCATTTTGAAAATGCCCAGCTACCTCGAGGAGGAGCAGGGCAGCGCCGGGAGGCGTGTAAAGGGGCGGAGCCGCCTCCTTTACCCGGGAAAAGTGCTAAAAGACTTCCTGTCTGTAACAAGACAGCGCTTGAGAGCAGGTGGATAAAACTTCTGTGCATCAGGTGGTGAGCCTTGGGGTCTCTCTCTCTCTCTCTCTGACGGGTCCGGAACAGGTACACTGAGGGGCGCTGTTGCGCTAGGGGATTACAAAAAAAAAAAAAAAAAGTTTTATCTTTGCAATTATTTTTTTGTTTGCTGGCAAGTGTCTTGTATAATCATGGACCCTGCCACACATGTATCCCCACCTGATCCCCTCGAGGTGGCCGCAGGGCCCTCCAGTACCCCACTTGTAATTGATGCATTATCTACAGTTTTGGAGTCTTTGGTATCCCGGGTGGAGGTGGCCTGTCAGGGACGGGGGTCAAGAAAGCGACCCCCGCCTACCCCTATTTCATCTGATACTTCAGATTCGGATTCTGAGCTGGTCACTGCAGCTGCAGGTCCCTCTTCTGGGGCTGTGGTCTCAGGTACGGTCTCCTCAGATAGTGAGGAGGACGTTTCTGCCTCCGCCATAGCACAAGAAGAAGCGTTGGTAGACGCACTAGTTATGGCTGTCCGGGAAACCTTGAGATTGGAGGTTACACCGGCAGAGATAACCGAGACGGAAATTCCCTTTGGTACTAGTAAGCCTACCAAGATGGTGAAGGTTTTTCCCTTACCCAAATGCTTTGGTAATAAGATTAAAGAGGAATGGGATCATCCCAAACGAACTCTTGCTATTTCCAAACGCATTGCTAGGCGCTATCCGTTTGAGGAATCCCTCATTAAAAAATGGACGGTACCACCAGTGGTGGACCCACGGATTTCCAGATTAAATAAAGCCACTGTTATCCCGTTGGAGGACGCTCCGTCCTTTAAGGATCCGGTGGATCGGAAGGTGGAAGCCGAATCCCGCTCTGTTTTTTCCCTGATAGGATCAGCCTTTAGGCCAGTGGTGGCCATTGGTTTAGTTTCACAAACATTGACAGAATGGGCCAAGTTGTTACGCCGGGACTTAAAGGGGAGAGGTATCCCCCCGGCAGCATCCGATTTGATGGAGCAGATCATACAGGGACTACAGTTCATCTGTGATGCCGCTTTGGACGCAACTCCCTTGTTAGGGCATGCGTCGAAGTCAGCAGTAGTCCTTAGACGCGTGTTGTGGTTAAAGTGCTGGTCAGCGGATCAAGGTTCCAAGAAAGCCTTGGCTAATCTCCCTTTTTAGAGGGATCGCCTGTTTGGGGCCACCTTAGATGAGATTATAAAGGATCTCACTGGGGGTAAAAGCGCTTTTTTGCCACAGACTGCTAAGGGTAAAGGACCTCGCAACAGACGAGGACCTTCCTTTTCCGCTCATAAAAGGTTTGTTCGCTCCGCTGGGGCGAGCGAGAAGGGCAAAGCTCCTTCAGGGGGTTTTAAAGGACGCTGGTCGGGGAAACAAAAGTCCGGCTCAGCCAAACCTGAAGATAAAACCAATATAGCCTGAAGGTGCGCCCCCACCCATCTCTGGGGTGGGGGGGACGTCTTCACCGGTTTCCAGATCCATGACTTTCCTGAATCCCGGACAAAGGAGTTCCGGAGGGCGTACGGTCGGGATACAAGATCGAGTTTCGATCACTTCTACCGGTGCGATTCTTCCCTTCCAACATTCGCATGCTACAGGGAGCGATAGTTCCTTGAGCAGAACGGTTTCTTCACTTTTTTCAAAGATCATTTCCAGTTCCCTCCAGGAGAATTCTTCTAAGGGAGATTCTTTTCTAATGGAATCAGGATCCCGATTCCATGGACAATCGGATCCGGTTGAGCGAGCGGACCAGTGAGTCTCTGGTCTGGTGGCTTCGGTCTCCAATGCTCACCCAGGGGAAGTCACTCCTTCCGATAGAATCCAGGTTTGCGATAAATGTGTGGGAACTGAGAATGATCAGACTGTGTCTGATTTACTGGACCGAGCAGCTCCAGGGCAGCCCGGTTCGGATCCAGTTGGACAATGCCACGGCTGTGGCTTAGGTCAATCACCTAGGGGATTGGCAGGCAGATTATCTCAGCCATCAGACTCTGGATTAAGGGGTATGGTCCCTTCATCCAGGGGTATTTCACCAGCTGTGCCTTCATTGGGGCACCCTGGATGTGGATCTGTTGGCATCTCGGCTCAACAGGAAGGTGCGGAGGTTTGTAGCACGCGCCCACGATCCTCCAGTGGACGCAAAAGGCGCGCTGATCGCCCTGTTGGGGCAGTATCAGCTACAGTATGCCTTCCATCCATCCTCTCAAGTTTCTGCGGGAACTTCCTCGCAGAATAGAGGTGGATGTAATTCCAGTTATCCTGGTAACTCCGGACGGACCTCGTCGAGCCTGGGACTTTGACTTGGTGAGGCTAGTCGCGGACGCTCCTTGGAGACTTCTTCTCAAGGAGGATCTGCTGTCTCACGGACGGATCTTTCATCTTGCTTTACAATAGCTGGCTTCAACGGCCTGGCCATTGAGACTCAGGTACTGAAGGACAAAGGGTTGTCAGCTTCAGTTATTCCTACTCTAATTAAGGCAAGGAAAGCGACTTCCAGCAAAGTCTATTATCGCACATGGAGGTCTTATATTGCGTGGTGTGAATCTCTTGGATTTCCCCCAAGTACCTATTCGGTGACCCGAATCTTGGCCTTTCTGCAACAGGGAGTTGAGCAGAAATTGTCCTTGAGCACTATCAAGGGTCAGGTTTCGGCATTAGCAATTTTCTTTCAGAAACCTTTGGCTACTAATTCCTTGGTGAGGAATTTCATCCAGGGGGTGCGACACCTGGCTCCACCAGTGCGCGCACCCTTACCACCCTGGGATCTTAATTTAGTGTTGTCGGTTCTTCAGAAACCTCCCTTTGAAGATATCAGGGAGATTCCCTTGCTTACTTTATCCCAGAAGGTGACTTTCTTGGTGGCCATTACTTCTGCACGCAGGGTGTCAGAACTGGCCGCATTATCTTGTCGTTCCCCATATCTGGTGGTTCATAGGGATAAGGTGGTTCTTCGTCCGAATCCATCTTTCCTTCCTAAGGTGGTTTCAGAGTTTCATCTGAATGAGGACATTGTATTGCCTTCCCTGTGTCCTAAGCCCAGTCATCCTCGGGAGTTTGCGTTACATTCCTTGGATGTGGTTCGGGCAATCAGGGTATACCTGAAAACGACGGACTCGTTTCGTAAAACGGATTCACTTTTTGTGATCACGGATGGCCCCAAAAAAGGGTTGCCTGCATCTGCCGCGACTATCTCCAAATGGATCAGACAGACGGTGGTACAGGCTTATTCTATTAAGGTCGGAATCCTCCGTTCCCTGTTAAGGCACACTCCACTCGGGCGCTTAGTGCTTCCTGGGCCTTCCGCCATCAGGCGTCAGTGGTCCAGGTTTGCAAGGCGGCTACCTGGTCGTCGGTTCATACCTTTACAAAATTTTATAAAGTTGATGTGATGGTATCGGCGGATGCCTCTTTTGGCCGCAAGGTTCTGCAGGCTGCAATTTGAGGAGACCGTTGGTCTACCTCGAGGGTTTTTTTCTGTTGGATTTTCAGTTGAGTCTCATCCTTTGGTTTGATGAGCCTTAAGACTTCTAGTCGGCACCGGTTGGGCCTTCTGGATTTAAATTTTGATTTCTGTTATCCCACCCCTCATTTGTGGCACTGCTTTGGGACGTCCCTATTTCATATTAATCAAGAAGACTGCGTCTGTCAATGAGCGACAGAGAAAAATTGATTTTTGTAAGATCTTACCGTAAAATCCTTTTCTCTTAAGCTCATTGACAGACGCAGTACCCGCCCTCTGTTTTTGAGTTGGGTTGGGTTAAATTCTCTGACACTGCTTTGTGGCATTACTGACTTCCTGTAGCAGAGAGAGAGGATATACCCTCTGGGACTGCTCCTAAGGTGTGGCCAGAACGTTTTCCTTCTGCCTAGTCCTACTCCTGTAGAGGGCAGCATAACCCTATTTGATATTAATCAAGAAGACTGCGTCTGTCAATGAGCTTAAGAGAAAAGGATTTTACGGTAAGATCTTACAAAAATCAATTTTTTCACTCGTTTAGTTTCACAAAAGTTTAAGGAAGAGGATTTCCATGCTTTGGCAATAGTATGTCTAGCAGCTGTTAAGAGTTGCATAAGAAGTTTAAACTGAGTGTGTGTAAGATAAGGAAGGCGGTGTGAGGAACAGGAAAAGGGTAATGCGGACTTGGTCAAGTGGAGTTCTTCTGTGGATAAGGAAATATCCAATGCTGCAGACTTATGAAGGTTCACATGTAGGCCTGAAATATTACTAAATTCGTGCAAAGTGTGAATCAGGTTGGGTGCAGAGATATGAGGGGAAGAGAGAAATAGAAGATCATCCGCAAACAAGCATAGTTTGTGGTGATGGCCCCCCAATTCGATCCCTTTGATAGAAGGGTTTAGTCTGATGTGTTGGGCGAGTGGTTCAATTAATAGGGCAAAAAGTAGGGGTGACAAGGGACAACCTTGTTGTGTACCCCTTTTCACAGGAAAAAGTTCAGATTTGGATCTAGCGTATTTTATGTATGCTGTAGTATGTATGTATGTATGTGTATTGTATAAGGCGGCCACCCATATTACAAAAATGAGGGGTAAAACCCCATTTACATAGGGCAAAATCCATGCAAGACCAGGAGGCAGAGTCAAAAGCTTTTTTAATGTCTAAAGATAGGAAACAAGTGGGGATGTGTCTCTTTCTAGCAATGTGGGAAAGTAGTAACGCCCGACGAATATTATCACCTGCTTGATGGCCAGGAATAAAACCTACTTGATCTCTCTGAATAAGTTTTCTGATAATACTATTTAATCTTAAGGCTAGAATTTTTGCCAAGATTTTAATATCCAAATTTAAGAGGGATATAAGACGGAAGTTAGACCAGGTAGTGTCATCAGTATGAGGTTTAGGTATCATGCATATGGAGGCTGTGAGAGATTCCCCTCTAAAGGATGTACCATGTAAAAGGGAATTGAAAGCATTAGCCAAAAGAGGAGTCAAAGTAGAGGAAAACGTTTGGTAATATAATGTAGAAAACCCACCTGGATCCGGTCTTTTATTAGGTTTCAATGATTTGATAGCTGCTAACAGTGGTGGCTGGTGCTCAAAATTTTTCGGGGGGGGGGGGCCCCAAACAGAAAAAATCGAATAGACATTGCTTTGCGGCAAAAAACACTGCAAAATATTGCATGACTTTGATTACTGAAGGCCCCTTTCATGCTTTTGTGACCTCAAAGTATAGTGTGCCCCCTTTCAATGCAGAGTTACCACAGCATGCCACCATCAATGTAGAGTTACCACAGCATGCCACCATCAATGCAGAGTTACTACAGCGTGCCCCCATCAATGCAGAGTTACCACAGTATGCCACCATCAATGCAGAGTTACTACAACGTGCCCCCATCAATGCAGAGTTACCACAGCGTGCCCCATCAATGCAGATTTACCACAGCATGCCACCATTCAATGCAGTGACTAACATGCCGTGCCTCCATCAATGCAGTGACCAGCTAGCCGTGCGCCCTTCAATGCCAGCTTGCCTGCCCCCATCAATGCAGAGACCAGTGTGCGTGCCCCCTTCAATGGCAGTGTGGCCCCCCCCCAGACCAGTGCACTTACCTCTAGCAGCCCGGCGGCGACTGCTTCTGTCTTCTGTCTTCTGTCCCGGCGGGCGGCTTCTCCTCACTCAGCGACGGCTTCTGTTTTCTGTCCCGGCGGGCGGCTTCTCCTCACTCTGCGACGGCTTCTGTCCCGGCGGGCGGCTTCTCCTCACTCGGCGACGGCTTCTGTCTTCTGTTCCGGCGGGCGGCTTCTCCTCGGCGACGGCTTCTGTCCCGGCGGGCGGCTTCTCCTCACTCGGCAGCGTGTCTTCTCAAGTCCTCCTTCCGCTCCCGCCTCCTCGGCCAATGGCATGGGGTTTGCCATGCGGCCAATCAGGAAGCCGTTATTAGACCGGATTCCTGATTGGCCAGGAAGAGGATCGGTGTGACAATAGCGAATTTTCATTGGCTATTGTCACACAATGGGTGGGCTCTGGGCGCACTGGTCTGCGCCCCGGGACCAGCCTTTGCATCACCCTATTAGAGCCTCTGGCTCTAATCAGATGATTGAAAAAAAAAAACCCATTAAGCTCCATGCGTCCAGCGCCCTGCATGCAGATTAGGGGGCTGGACGCATGGAAGGGGGGGGGTGCGGCGCCCTCAATAGACCGGCCGCCTCTGGCTGCTAATATATTTCATCTTGTGAAATGGGAGAATCTAAAAAATCTAGTTGTGGAGAAGGGATGGTAGGAAGATTTAGGTACGAGAAAAAGGAATTTGTTCGGTCAAGGTCGATAGAACCTCTGGAGTTATAAAGGGCAGTGGTTTAAAGGTGGCAAGTGGTTTAAATTGTACCTACAGGCAAGCTTACCTGTAGGCACGTTGAATATCTCCTAAACTTGCACTGTTATATCACTAGCGCATGTGCTCTGAAGGGACAGCATACCCGTGCAGTCCATGACTCTGCGCACAAGCCAATCAGACGGCCGGAGAACGCGAATCCGAAAGGAAAACCGGGCTAAAATGGAAGCCCTGTCAGCGGTGAAAGCATGTCTTCCAGAAAAAGATAAGTGCTGCTCAGCACCCTGCTCCTGCACCTCAGGCTGCCTCAATCTTGGAATTTGCACTCATACTTGGCATCCACTATTGCTAGGCTTTGCTGCCCTCTACGACCGGGGTGGTCGACCAGACACTGTAAATAAAAAACAAAAGAAGGGTCAGCCCTCCGCTTTTACGAGATATTGGACTCCTGTAAAGATGTTGCTTTATGGAATTGAAATGCTTGACTTTCAGGTATGTTTGTGAGTAGCTGACTTTTACCTTTTTTTATTAATAAACTCGCTGAGGATAATGCGCTAGGCTAGTGCGCCCTTCTTTTGTTTTGTATTTACAGTGAAAGCATGTCGCTTGAGGGCTTTGTTATAAAGGGCAGCAAGATGAGATCTAAAGTTAGCTAGAATTTTAAAAGGATTGCTAGAATAGGAATTGTCCGCAATCTTAACCAGATGCCGCCCGCCCGCCGTCATATGACAGCGGAGCGGTGCGACCATTGTTCTGGGCCGCCGTCATATGACGGCGGCACTTTAAGCAGGGCAGGCGCGCGATCGCGTGCGCGCCGCCCTGCACTCCCGGTGTCAGGGTGTCCCCGGGACACCCCCCGTCACCGGCAGGGGGGAAACAGCCAATGGGCGTGGCTGTTTCCCGCGTGATCGGCTGTGTTCCAATGACACGGCCGATCACAATGGAGGCGCCCACAAGATGACCGCGCAGCGCGGTCATGTCGGTGGCACTGTGTTCCGTAGGAACACAGCTGTCACCGGCGGTAGTAAACAGTCACTGACAGTGACTGTTTACTATGTGATCGGCTGTGAATCCATTCACAGCCGATCACAAAATGTAAACACAGAGCAGTAACTCACTGTTACTAGCTCTTCTCCCCTCATACAGTTTCCAGTGTGAGGAGAGCAGAGCTAGAAATAGTGAGTTAATGCTCTGTACACATGTCAAATGTAAAATCACAAAAATAAATGTCCCCACACAGTCCTCAGCCCCCCCCCCCCCCAATGTCACCGGTCACCCAACAGTCACCTCATCAGTGCCCAGAAATTGACACCCATAACGTTCACATGTGATCTTAGCGATCGCAGGCAGAATCACAGCGATTTTGCCCGCGATCCGGAAATCATTGCAAATCACGGGACGCCTGTGCGTTGCCCGTGATTTGCAATAGCACCCCAAACGCTGTGCGATGTTGCCGCCATTTCCGCCTGCCGAATCGCGGTAACCGCGCAAACATCGCATGACGCCCAAAAAAGGTACAAGAGTTTCTTTGGGGCGTCATGCGTTGTTTGCGCGATGTTACCGCGATTCGGCAGGCGGAAATCGCAGCAACATCGCACAGCGTTTGGGGTGCTATTGCAAATCAAGGCAACGCACAGGCGTCCCGCGATTTGCAATGATTTCTGGATCGCGGGCAGAATCGCAGTGATTCTGCCCGCGATCGCTACGCTCACATGTGAACGTAGCCTAAAGTTCACCGGTCACCAGAGACTGCCATCAGTACCGCCGTGCACCATCGCCCGTCACCTGTCACCCATCGGTGACCATCGCCCGTCACCTGTCACCCCATCAGTCATCGTCATCTGTCACCCTATCAATCATCGTCACTTGTCACCCCATCAGTGATCGTCATCTGTCACCCCATCAATCATCGTCACTTGTCACCTCATCAATCATCGTCATCTGTCACCTCATCAATCATCGTCACCTGTCACCCCATCAGTCATTGTCACCTGTCACCCCATCAGTCATCGTCACCTGTCACCCCATCAGTCATCGTCACCTGTCACCCCATCAGTCATCGTCACATGTCACCCCATCAGTCACCTGTCACCCCATCAGTCATCGTTACCTGTTTGCCATATACATGCAACCACTTACCGACTGCCTAATGACTATATGCGTCGGCCATTAAAAGCTAAATACTGGGGTTATGGCAGCAGATAGCTGCCATAACCCCGGTATTTTTTTAAACGGCGGGCGGTCGGCTTTCAGATTAGGGTGGTCCCAGTGGCAGATTCGCCGCGAAATTACCCTTACGGTGCAGGGGATGAGATGCCCCCCCCCCTCCCGCCGCGTCCCAGACGTTTTCCCAGCTTACTGGACCTGCCGGCAGCGGGGAAAACTATCCGGTCCCGGACCCTCAGAGACAGGAAGCTGGCCCTCACTCGACTCTATGGTCTTGGAGGACCGGAGCTACGTCAAAAGTCGTTGCCTAGCAACCGGTTTAAAGGGCCGTTTTTTGTTTTTTTCTACAATTTTTTTTTTCTTTTTTAGTGTAGTTGTGAGGTGTGAGGTCTTTTTGACCCCAGATCTCACAATAAAGAGGACCTGTCATGCCTATTTCTATTACAAGGTATGTTTACATTCCTTGTAATAGGAATAAAAATGATCAAAACATTTTTTTTTTTAAACTGTATAAAAATAAAAAAATAATAAATAAAATAAATAGGAAAAAAAAAAAATTAAAGCGCCCTGTCCCCGTTAGCTCGCGCGCAGAAGCAAACGTATACGCAAGTCCCGCCCACATATGTAAACGGTGTTCAAACCATACATGTGAGGTATCTCCGCGATCATTAGAGCGAGAGCAATAATTTGAACCCTAGACCTCCTCTGTAACTCTAAGCTGGTAACCTGCAGAAATTTTTGAAATGTTGCCTATGGGGATTTTTAAGTACCAATGTTTGGCGCCATTCTGTGAGCATGCGCAATTTTGAAGCATGACATGTTGGGTATCTAATTACTCGGCGTAACATTATCTTTCACATTATGGAATAAAATTGGGCTAAATTTACTGTTTTCTTATTTTTTAGTTCAAAAAAGTGAAATTTTTTCAAAAAAATTGCATTTGGAAGACTGCTGCGCAAATATGGTGTGATAAAAAATATTGCAACGATCTCCATTTTATTCTCTAGGGTCTCTGCTAAAAAAAAAATATATATAATGTTTGGGGGTTCTAAGTAGTTTTCTAGCAAAAAAAATTATTTTAGCTTGTAAACACCAAGTGTCAAAAATAGGCCCAGTCTTAAAGTGGATAAATGGACAACTTTGTGAAAAGGGCTACTTGGATGTTAGGCGTCTGTATGTGGCTAGGCTGTGTAAAAGTGTTACACATGTGGTATCGCCATACTCAGGAGGAATAGCAGAATGTATTTTGGGGTGCAATTTTTGCTATGTATATGCTATGTGTTAGCAATATTGCATAAATGGACAGCTTTGTGTAAAAAAAAATGTGTTTTCATTTTCTTTTCACAGTTTCCAAAAACTTGTGGAAAAAAATGACAAGTTCAAAAGACTCATTATGCCTGAAAAATTATACGTTGGGCTGTTTGCTTTCCAAAATGGGGTCATTTTATGGGGGTTTCCATTGTCCTCGTGCTCCAGGGCCTTCAAAAGTGCGATAGGTTGTCAGGAAATGATATGTGTAATTTGTGCTCCTAGAATGCCGGACGGTGCTACTTGAATGTTAGGCCTCTGTATGTGGCCAGGCTGTGAAAAAGTCTCACACGTGGTATCGACATACTCAGGAGGAGTAGTAGAATGTGTTTTGGGGTGTAGTTGCAAGTATACATATGCTGTGTGAGAGAAATAACCTGTTAATACGTCAATTTGTAAAAAAAAAAAAAAAATCTTCATTTTGCAAAGAGTTGTGGGAAAAAAATTACAACTTCAAAAAACTCAGCATGCCCCTTATTAAATACCTTGGAATGTCTACTTTCCAAAAAGGGGTCATTTGGGGGGTACTTGTACTTTCCTGACTTTTTAGTGTCTCAAGCAATGAGATAGGCCTTCAGTACATCAGGTGTGATCAAGTGTGATCAATTTTCAACGAATAGCACCATAGCCTGTGGACTCTATAACTTTCACAAAGACCAAATAATATACACTTATTTGGGTTATTTTTACCAAAGATAAGTAGCAGTATAAATTTTGGCCAAAATTTGTGAAGAAAAATTACTCATTTGCTAAATTTTATGACAGAAACAAAGAAAAATGCGTTTTTTCACAATATTTTCAGTCTTTTTTTATTTATAGCACAAAAAATAAAAAACCCAGTAGTGATTAAATACCATCAAAAGAAAGCTCTATTTGTGTGAAAAAAGGACACATGTTTTATGGGTACAGTGTTGCATGACTGAGTAATTGTCATTCAAAGTGTGAGAGCGCTGAAAGCTGAAAATCAGTCTGGGCAGGAAGGGGGTGAAAGTGCACTGTAGGCAAGTGGTTAAGTTTGATATGTTTAGAGGGATTGTGAGCTTTATTTAACATGCATGCCAAAAGGGTATCGGCATATTAGATTTAAGATAGAAGTGGTGTCTAGCTCTACGAATTGTTTTATCAGCCGTTCCAGTAAGAAATCAAATTCAAGCCTAGCGTTATCCAGATCATGTTTTTGGAGAGGTGTGAGGTCACATTGGAACGCAAGATAGCATTTGTTAAAAGTAGATTACAATTTATCGCTAAGGGTTTTACGTTCTTTTTTCAAACGCGACATCTGTCCCATAGAAATACCTCTTAGTACCGGTTTATGTGCTTCCCATAGGGTTAAGGGTGGGATTTCAGGTAAGGAATTATGAGTTAAATAGTCTGACAAGGCATTAGCTATTTCGGAGCGGTGAGTCCGATTCTTAAGTAATATGTCATTCAAATACCAAGTAGGGTCATGAGCTTTAGGGATGGCGGAAGCAAGAGTGGTGCAAACCACACTATGATCAGACCAAGGGATGGGGATAATGTTAGAAGAGAGGAGTTCTGAGAGCATACCAATGGAAAGGAAAATATGATCAATACACGAAAAGGAGTTGTGGGGATGAGAAAAATGTGTGAAATTCTTTAGTTGGATTGGATTCTCTCCAAGAGTCAGCAAGGCTATATTGAGAAAGTAAACTGGACAAAGAGAGTCTTCTCGCAGGGGATGAAGGAGCAGGTTGTGCCTTATCTAGAAAAGGTGAAATGACCTGGTTCGAGTCGCCAGCCAACAGAAGTGTACCTATTTTATGGGAGTCTATTATTTGTAAAAGGTGTGATAGGAAGGGTAAAGGGTTCTTATTGGGAGCATAATAAGAGACAATGGTGACAGCAGTGTCTAGAAGGTGCCCAGTTAAGATCAGGTAACGACCTTCAGGATCTTTCATCTCTTTAAGGACTGAAAAAGGTGTATTGCGGCGAAAGGCTATAAGAACCCAGCGTTGTTTAGTATCTGCAGAGGCTGTGTAAACCTGTGGAAATTTAGAGTTAAAAAATTTGGGAGTAGAATGGATTGAGAAGTGGGTTTCCTGAAGGCACAGAATGTGGGATTTCAAGGAGGCAAAGGTACGGAAAGCTTTGGTACGTTTATGCAGATTATTTAATCCCTGCACATTCAGGGATAAAATAGTCAGCGGAGCCATTTTGTATTAGTAAACATTATGACATTAAAATATACATTTATAACAAGTCCAAAGGGTAAAAGTTTTATTCCCGAGGTCAAAGATAAGAGCAAAAGAGAAGGGAGGAAAAAAAGTAGCAGAAAGGAGAAAAGAACAAAAAGTGATAATAAAAGCATATAGTAAAATAAAGACGTATATAAATTTACAAAGAAAAAAGATGTCCGTTAGTGGGAGAACAATGGTCCCCCCACTAAGGGAAAGGAGGCCAACGTCAGGAGTTCCGTATAAAACGCAAACTCCTGAGGGTAACCGGTGGGAGCACACTGAGCAACCCTGGCAGAGACCGATAACCGAACCGTGATAAACAATACCAATGATAAGCTATGAGGGCAAAGCAAAAGAAAACGCCCAAACTATGCCCATAGACCTTGATATATCACCTCAGGATCCCTAAGAGGGCTTAACAGGTTAACGGGGGTCTAAGGGCCTATACAAAAAATATTAGTAGAATTGGAGAAAGGATGTTGTGGCATGGGGTTTATTGTCTTGGGGTATAACAAATAGCTTGAAAAATCCCAAAAATGTAATAAAAAATGTGGGCTTAAAGAAGTCAAAGCTAGTATCAGTGAATGATGTAAAACAAAAAGTGTCGCATATTCACTATAAAAAATAGTGGGGAGAAAAAAGGAGCCTGCAAACAAAGGGTTACTGAAAAATGACAAGCATTTATGCAAGAAGTTAAAACAAGGGACATGAGTGGCCACAAAAACGGGGAGGATGTTACATAGTAGGTGAGGTTGAATAAAGACAATAGTCCATCCAGTTCAACCTGTGTAGGTGTGTGTGGCTGTAATCATCTCACATACCCCTGAATGTTCTGTTCCTTGAGATGTACGTCTAATAGTCTTTTGAAAGCCACCATACTACCCGCAGAAACCACTTCTTGTGGTAGAGAATTCCACAATCTTGTAGCCCTAACATTAAAGAACCCCCCACGTTGCCTGAGGTTAAAATGCTTCTCCTCTAATCGCATTGTGCGCCCCCGAGTCCTCATGCAATCCCTTCGACTGAACAGCTTTTTTTCTAAGCTGAGATCCCCATTGAGATATTTAAAAATTGCTATAATATCCCCCCTCAGGTGTCTCTTCTCCAGGGAGAATAAATCAAGCGATTGGAGACGCTCTTCATAATCAAGGTCCTCCAGTCCCCTAATTAGTTTAGTTGCCCTTCTCTGTACTCTCTCCAGCTCCAACACATCCCTTCTGAGGACTGGCGACCAGAACTGGACAGAATACTCCAGATGCGGTCGGACCAGAGTTTTATAAAGTGGAAGGATTATAGTCTTATCTCTGGAAAACATCCCTTTCTTAATGCATGCTAATATTCTGCTAGCCTTGGTAGCCGCCGCTTGACATTGCAAGCTGTTGCCTAGTCTATCATCAACCAAGACTCCCAGATCCTTCTCCATTTTTGATTCCCCCAAGGGTTCCCCTCCTAATGTGTATTGTGCTTTAATGTTTCTAGTCCCCAAGTGTAAAACCTTACACTTCTCCACGTTAAACCTCATTTGCCAAGTCGTTGCCCACTCCGTTATTTTGTCCAGGTCATTCTGTAGGATATCTGCTTCATGCTGTGCTGTTATTGCCCTGCCTAATTTTGTGTCATCAGCAAAAACTGATATTGAACTACTGATCCCGTCCTCAATGCTGTTTATGAATAAATTGAACAAGGTTGGTCCTAGGACTGAGCCTTGGGGGACCCCGCTTATTACCTCAGACCAGTCTGAGTATGCGCTGTTTATTTATTTTTTTTTAATTTTATTTATTTATTACAACAAGTGGAACAAAGGAGAAGCCTTACAACATTATCCATATTTTCCAGTTTTTACAATATCGACATATACTTTCATTTTTCACATATACATAAATAAAAATTACGTTAAGCATTTTTCGTATTTAACCTGGACCTTTTTATACTCTTCCTCAGAAATCTCCAATGTCTCAAATGTACCTTTTTTACTTTATTACTAATAAACCCTAAAGTAGTAAGGGGCGAAAAAAAGACAAGAAGAGAAGAAGAGGAAAAAAAAAAAAAAAGGGGGAAAAAAAAAAAAAAACCCACAAGAGGATACCAATGAGTTTTCCATGCCTGTTTATGTATCTATATTTTAGTTCATCACCCATTTATCCTTCAGAGATGAGACACCATCACTCAGAAAATCTAGTTTTCTCTCTCTTTTTCGATCTCCTGTCGGAGTTCGTAGACCTCAAGCCATAACAGTAAAATACCGGAAGATGACCTCCAGTCCTACCTCCAACAACTCCCACCCTCATCGATACTAAAGGGCCACTAAGCCGTTCCCTTCGTGGTAGTCCCCTATTCCCCTCCCCCCCCCCCCCCCCCAAGAGAAGGAAGAGAAAAAAAAAAAATATAATAAAAAATAAATAATATTTTCCCTACCCCCTTCCTTCCCCCCACCATGTTTGTGTCCTAGTATTCTTATATCCTTACATTGCCTATTAAATATTTATCTGTGTCTATTTGTGTGTTCCTATTTCCATTACTGGCATCATAACCCTGTGATCTCAGTGCCCAGAAAGAAAAAAAAAAAAAAAACACACCCTAGTGTGTTCTCTTCGTGCTGTGTCCTACCGCCCCCTTCCCTTATGATACTTATCCCTTCCCAGTGTCGTTTCATATTCCCTTTCACCTTACTAACCTCTCCACCCTACCATCACAGTGCCCTTGGTGTCTGCCTAGTCCCTTCTGGTGAGTCATGGGATGCATGCTTTAGCGGAATCCAAAAAATGACGTAAGATTGATCTTTTATATTGTCTACCCGAGATATCAGGAGCATGAAAGAGTAGGAATATTGGATCATCTGGTATTAATTGTTCAACAAATCTCTGTACTACCTCTCTTATTTGTCTCCAAAATCCCTCCAATCTAGGGCATTTCCAAAAGATGTGTAATAGGGTCCCTTTTTCTTCCTCACATCTCCAACATTTTTCCGACGTTTGCGACGAGATTGCATGGAGACGTGCTGGCGTGTAATACCATCTGGACAAAAATTTATAATTTGTCTCCTGAGTTCGTGTACAAATGGAGGATTTAAAAGTGAATTTTATTATATGTTGTAATTGTTTATTTGTAAATTTATAATTCAATTCTTTCTCCCATTTGTTGATATATTGGGGTCTATACTCAGAATTTGGTGTGACAATCAGTGAGTAGGTCTTTGGAAGTACATGGTTTACCGCACCTGTTTGTTCACACATATTCTCAAAGAAGGTAGTTACTTTATCAAACTCCTCCGGGAGGGGTAGTGATTGTAAGAAATGTTTTAATTGGATTGCCCTCCAAGGATCTAATCCATATTTCCCTCCCTGGTTAGTCAGAGTGTTTACTGATACCCAGGTTCCCGACTCTATAAAATGAGACGCCTGAAATATCCCTGCTTTCCTCAAGCCACAAAAACGCCTATCCTGGTATCCCGGCGTAAACCTTGGATTCCCCAGTATAGGCGTCAATGGGGAATTTTTTGAAGAAAGAGCTAATTTAGAAAAAAGTTTAGCACATATCTGAATTGTTGTCCCTACTGTCGGATGTCGCATCATATCCCCGGGCAATGTTCCTATGCACCATGGTGATCTATTAAGTGGTATTTCATATTGTGCTTGTTCTATATTAGGCCAAATTTTTGTCTCTGTATGGCGGCACCAATCTATAAGTCTGCTCAAATGAACCGCCTGGTAATACTTTGACAGATCCGGTACCGCTAATCCTCCTTTTTCCTTGGGCACAGACATAAGGTATTTCTGTATTCTTGGTCTCCGTTTAGCCCATATAAATCTTGAAAATGCTACCCGTATCTGTCTAAAATACCCAGGCTGAACCAAAATGGGCAGAGCCTGAAACAAGTACAGGAATTTCGGGAGCACTGTCATTTTTAATATATTACATCTTCCAAACCAGGAGCTCAGTCCCGTTTGCCAACTTCGCATTTGCTCACAGATCTTACTCAAAAGAGGTGGAAAATTAAGTGTATATACCTGGGAGGGTTCCGGGGGCAGCCAGGTCCCCAGGTATTTTAAAGCTACTTTTGTCCACTTTAAATTAAAGTTGGTGTGTAATAATGTTGTAAGCGATGGGGTAGTCCTAATTCCCATAGCCTCAGATTTACTTAAATTAATCTTTAGATTTGACAATACTCCATAGTAACGGAATTCCTTTAGTAGATTCGGGAGAGATATTAAAGGGTTTGTGATAGTAAATAACATATCATCAGCATATGCTGAAAGCTTCTGTTGGGTACCCGCAATTTTTATGCCACTGATGTCTGGGTTGTTCCGAATGGTACAGAGGAAGGGCTCTAGCGTAAGTGTAAATAACAGGGGGGATAATGGGCAGCCCTGTCTTGTTCCATTTAATATCTCAAACTCCTCAGACAATACCCCATTCGCCTTAACCCGAGCTGTAGGGGTAGAGTACAGTTGTGCTATCCAGTCTTTCATCCTATTACCAATCCCGATATATATTGTAAAACCGAAAACATGAACTTCCAACTCACACGGTCGAAAGCCTTTTCTGCATCTGTTCCCACGAAGGCGCATGCCTGTTTAGATTCGTGGGCCAGATGCAGAAGATTTAAAGCCTTCACCGTGTTGTCCCGTGCCTCTCGGGTTGGTACAAAACCCACCTGGTCAAGATGTATCAAAGAAGGCAGATAAGTTTGTAATCTAGTGGCAATGATTTTCGAGAAAAGTTTCAGATCCACATTAAGCAACGATATGGGTCTGTAACTGGGGCACGCTGTTGGATCTTTTCCTTCCTTTGGGAGTACTGAAATATGTGCTCGTAACATATCTCTATGTAACGGTAATTTTGAGCTTGATTCATTAAACAGATCAATCATTCTTTGGCCTAAAACAGGAAAAAAGGTCTTATAATATAATAGTGGGAATCCGTCTGGCCCCGGTGCCTTCCCTACTTTAGTATTTTTAATTGCTGTTTGTAGTTCCCCCAAAGATATTTTAGCTGATAAATCTTCCTTCGCCTCTTCCGGCAGGCGCTGCATGCCGGATTTGGCGAGGTAGTTAGCCATCTCCTCTGTTGTTACAGACTGTTCTCTCAGATTATAAAGTGCCTGATAGTAATTCCGGAATACTTTCACTATATCCTCAGGTCTTTCAGTTTTTTGGCCTGTCGGAGATATGAGTTTGGGGATATAAGCCCTCCTTCTTATGTCACCCATAGTGCGTGCCAGCATCTTCCCGCATTTATCTCCCGATTCGTATACTGCCTTACGGCCTCTCTGAAGAGCTACTTTGGCTTTATATTGCATAAGATCTACTATCTGTTTACGTGTAAAAGTTAGTTCCTTTAAACATTCATCGTTAGGTGCGTGCTTATGTCTAGATTCCAGCTTATGCAATGTTAGAAGAAGCTGTGTCATCTGCTGTGTCCGGAGTTTCTTGAGCCGGGCTCCGTGTTTAATAAGAATTCCCCTGATCACAGCCTTATGGGCCTCCCATACCACTCCCACTCCTGTCTCTCCATCTGCGTTAATGTGAAAGTAAGATTTGAGTTCCCTTTCTATCTCTGTAGCCACATTTACATCTTGTAAAAGACTTTTATTCATTGTCCATGTTTGTGATCTAGTAAGTGGGGTCTCTTGTAATTTATATATAAGAGTCAATGGTGCGTGATCTGACCATGTTATGGACCCTATTTTCACTGACTGTACTGAATGTAATTGTGCATGTGGGATGAAAAAGTAGTCTAAACGGGAATATGCAGCGTGTGGAGACGAGAAATATGTGAAATCCTTCTCCCCCGCATGTAATAACCGCCATATATCTATCAATTGTGCCCTATGTAATTGTGTAGCGATCTTTTTTCCTAATTCTCGGTGGTACTGAGGAGGAGCCTGATGATGTATCCTCTGACGGAATCGGGGGCAAGTTTAGATCCCCTCCCAAAATTAGTTGACCTTCCTTGAACTCTTGAAGTTGTTCTAAACAACTGTTCAAAAAGATTTCTTGTTGGCTATTTGGGGCGTATATTGATCCCAAGGTTATTTTAACATTTCCTATCTTTCCTTTTAAAAAAAGGAATCTACCTTCTGTATCTCCCTTAATCTCTGAGCATGTCCACGGTACTTGTCCAGATATCATTATGGACACTCCTTTAGTTCTACTATTCGAACTTGTAGAATGCTAAATCCATGGGTAGAACCTATTTCTGAGTAATGGTGTTTTCACCTCCTTAAAATGGGTCTCTTGTATGTAGGCTATGTCAATGTGTGAGCTTTTTAAATCCGTAAACAACATCCGACGTTTCTCAGGGATATTTAACCCTTTAGCATTTAAAGAGCAAATTCTTATGGTATCCATATTGTGGGGAGAAAAAAGAAAAAGAAAAAGAAAAAAAGAAAAAAAAAAAGAAAAGAAGGAAGAAAAGTAACAAAGAGAAAAAACTGGGAAAAAGGAAGGAGAAGAGATAACAAAAATAATTCCTTCTCCTTCTCTTTTTCCCCTAAAATGAGGCGTTTTAGGCGTCCGCTGGTCAAAGACCTTTAATCCGGTCGCGTGCCTCAAGGGAGCGAGGGTTGGAGACAGCCACAGAGGTGTCTCCGGTCTCTCCTCTCCCGGCCCGACTTTCCCATATCATTATTTTAATCAAAACTTGCGGTTTATTTCCTTATTACCACTACCCTTTGGCAATGTTCACCTTATGCTACATTCTCCCCGGCTTCATGCAACACCCAGGATGGAGGGCCCCCGGGGGGGGGGGGGGGCAGATAGGGACAAGGGATAGACATTTACAAAAAAAAAAAAAAAAGGGAGAGGGGGGGGATGAAACAGGAAAGAGAACAGGAACAAGGGGGATGTAATGACGGGGCAGGGCCCTTATCAGGGGCTAGAGTGGACCAATACATATTTCTATGAAATATCAGAGGAAGGTCAGGTCAAAAAGGGCTGCATCCCCCCCTCCCCGACCCCCCCCTCCTCCCCACTCCCCCACACCTCCCCCCATTCCCCCCCTCCATCCCCAACATCCCATCCAACCTCTTAGATCTCTCTCAATCCCTCACATCTGTTTATCTCTTTCTCGTTTAGACTCTCATCATATACCTACTGGTCCCTGAGATGTAAAGGTTCACAACAGGGGTTCCCGTTTACCTCCTCTTCCCCTCCTAGGGTATCCCCCAATTCCAGAACCAAAGAGATAGGAAGGAAACCTCCTCTCCTCTCCTCCTCCCCTCCAACCCCCTCCCACATCCCCCTTAACCATCATATCATTTTATTTCATTTTCTTAAGATCAAAAAAAAAAAAAAAAAAACACAGAAAAAGTCTTTCCCTTTTCCTTTCCCTTTTTTTTTTCCCTTTTTTTTTTCTCCCTTTGTATCCCCATCCCCTCCCCCCAGTCCACACATTGTCCATTCAGCAGGCAATCCCTCATTTTCTACATTTCATCTTTTGCTGATACTGTCTCATGTCCTTCTCATCCTCCATCACTCCCTCTTGTTATAGCAATATTCTTCTCATTTTGTTATTCTTTTCAGTTATCAGTCCCACGTATCAGTCTAATTCCATATCAGAGGGCGTCTAACCGACATCAAATCCCCCCACCTCCATCCCTCCCTGATCCCCCCAAGTCTGTCAGTTTGCTCTACTACACCCAGTCTCGAGCTGCGTAATTACCATAGTCATTATATCCCTCATGGTATTTTAATGTAAGATATAGTTTATCATGTTTAACATTATGACTCACGCGACCTGTCCATCAACTCAGCCTGGGGTTCAGCCGGCGACCTTTGAGGATGGTTATTGTGACCTCCATGCTGCAACTCTTCCCTTTGTCTTCTTTCTGTGCGAGGTGTTATGGTCAGCCAATCCTGAATTTGAATTGGGTTCACTTCTAGAAAGGCAAAAAAAGCTGGTAACTCTGATGGCGACCTCAATGTAAACGTAAGGGTACCTTTCCGTA